>NC_052016.1:90544067-90839067 GCF_015832195.1 Motacilla alba alba
TTGATGAATGTGAACCCATCTAAGCCTCCACATCCCAAACTCTTCCAAATACAGCAGAGGTGAAAGCAGAGGTGAAAGTACAAGGAGTCAAATTTGCAAAAGAAAACTGAGTACACAAAGGAACCTATTTTTGTTTAGATTTGACTATTAACTTATTTTTAATTTTTTCTCTCTCTGGATATTATTTTTTAACATGCAGAAGTGACTAAGACTCCCCTTAACTCATGGAATAAAGCCTTCATGACAGCTGCCTCTGTGAGATTTACACTCTATGTAATTTCTGTCCAAACCTCAAATCTACAAACCAATTCAACTGCTGATGTTGAACCTCTTTCAATACAGAATTTGAACCTAAGCAATTATTGTTCCCATGTTCAAAATATATAGATCGTGTGTAAAAGTAAATGTAATGCATTAATTGCTAACATGCTGTTTCAGTATTCTAAAACCAAGTTTATTTTAAAAGGGAAACTCTATTAGTAATTAATATTGATGCTGTTTGATCTCAGAAAACCCTCTGAGTCTAGGGCAATTCAAAGTGCACAGCATATAAAGTTAGGGATGCATGCTGAAACTCTAAAAATAAAACAGAGGATGCAAAGACATGAAAAATAGTCCAGAAGTCTGAAAGAATTCACACTCCTATATATGTTCATTTTGAAAAAGAAGCTATAGGAAATATTGAGCTGTGGATTCCAGGGTGACAGGGTAGCTATAACGTGGGAAGACCAGGAATATAGCAAAAAAATGTGAGTGCCTTCTACAAGAAATATTTTCTGTTTGAAAGGCAGCAAGGAAAAGAACTCAGTGGATAAACTTTGCCAAAAATTAGAGCATTTCTCTGGCTGATAGAGCACCAGAGCAATATAAAATGGAATAAAAGCTGATGAATCACTGTCATTTCTATTGGTAAAAAAGCAATACAAGATCCTTCAATGTCAACATTAGGTATGAAATGTGTTTCTTGCCGTATTAAATTTCATTTTATTGAAACAGCCAAGGTATGTTTTAACTCTTGACTACTCAGAGTGTTCACTTTTATGCTGCATGACATGGAGCATAACCTTTCTGATAACAAAAGGGTTTGCAGGAGACCACAGACCCCATTATAGACAACTTTGTGAGATATCACATGCTTGATGGAGGTTATTCCTCTTGGAGAGGAATGAGATTGCGGGTGATGAGCCCTGGACTGAGGTTCAAATTTAAGCTAGCTGGTTTGTGCCTTGGCATCCAAGAGCTCAGGAAACAGGGAAGACCACAGGGAAAATGAGGGGCAATCACAAAAAGAGTAAACATTATTTACCTTTTATTCAAACTGTGAGTTTCTTAAAGAAATTATTGAGGAAATGCTGAAAGATGTGTAAGGCTCAACCCAAGGTACCAAGGAAAAATTGATTGTGAAACATAGGTTTAGGGTTGTGCTTGAAAGGAGTTGTGAGTAAAATATTGGTGGGTAAAAGATATATGTTGGAGCAGATAAGGAGTTGTACATTGTTTTATTGGGAACTTGAGGTACTTTATAGCACTAAAAGAGAGGAGGAAATAAAACTAATTGGCTGGAAGTCTGGGACCTCCACACATACACTGCTAGGGATCACATTCCCAGAGGCATTCCAGCATGGTGAACTTTATCATACAATATTATTGCCTAGTATCAAAATTGTCTAAGCATAAGAAAACACTGGGTTTAAGCTCCTTTAAAAAAAAAAAAAGTCATTAAAAAGGGGCTTTAAAATTAAGTGATTTTTTGTTCTTTTAAATTTTTGGAAATTTTCAATTTTCAAGTATGATTATTTTAAATATCTATTCTTATTGTGATCCAATATTTTTTAAAAATACAATTTTCATGCTGATGCTGCATGTCAGTTAATCTGTTAGGGGCAGATTCAAAATCCACTGAAGGTGATAATGCAAATTCTACCTGGTCAATTGGTTCCGAGTAATTTGATATACTTCTCCTTACTTTTCTTTCCATGCACAAGCTTTCATTTTTATACTCCTTCTAGCTTCTTAACCCACAGAATATATTTATTTTTCCACCCATTATCAGTGGTTTCTTCTTGGCTTTTTGTATGACTGTGGCTTTTTTAAAGACATAAAATGATGCATTATCTTTGCAAGGGGCCTCTCCACTGCCCTGATGTTCATTACAGAATCCACATACCCATCACCCTCCTATCTACATGGTCTTATTTGCCAGAAAGTAATATAATTACATTTATATGCCATCTATTTCATCTGTGTTTCGTGCTAGTTAAATCAGTTTCTTATGCATTTGTTTCATGCATTCACCACAAATTGATATGTATAACCTATGCATATATTCATCTCGTCAAGTATTCATGTACTGGGTTTCTGTGTTCATTATTGACAGAAATTATTCATCCTAACGAATCCACAGGAACACCAGAAAGAGCCTATAACACAAAAATAACTTAAATTATACAAAATGTACTAGGAAATGTGTGTGTGTGTGTGTGTGTGTGTGTGTGTGTGTGTGTGTGTATATGCATCTGTATGTGTGCGCAAAACTAGCTCAGACTGAAAAAGAGAAAACCTAAAAGAACAGTTGTGCATGTTGGCTGGATGTGTGGATTTATAGAGCCCTTTTACCTTTCCAGCAATGTGATCACAAGGGTCTGTGTGCCTAGAGAACAATTGTTTCAGAAAAATCACCAAACAGCCCTTTGCACAGTCCTTATGTGGTGGTTAGAACCCTCCCAAATACAGAAAGGGAAAATCAGCAACCATTAACTCCCCTTAGCTTTCCAAATGCATTCAGTGATTAAAAAATACTTCTAGTATATGGGTGACTGATAATGGAGCTCTTTGGGGTGGTCTGTGGGGAGAGTGGCTGTGGGTTGGTTGTTTCTTTTTTAAGACGTGAATGTTCAGGTCCAGTGTGTATTCACTAGGGTTAGGGTTAGGCAGCTTCCTCCCGTTAGAAAGGAGCCAGCCTTCACTGCTGGGCTGGCAGCAGTACCCAGGAGTCACAATATAGGACAGTGAAGCAGAGCAGGGGAATGATGTGCCTGAAGGTGGAATCCCCAATCCCCCTTGTTAGGCTGGTGAGTTTTGCAGGACAGGGTAGAGTGGCTGAAGGCAACTCTTAAAACTTGCAGCATATGTAGGATGTGTGGAGGATTATGTTTCTGATATTATGACAAGGTTAAGAGAAGCAAGACACCCCTGAAAGCTCCTGCACTATTCTCGTGTGCTAGAACAGAAACACCCAGCTTCTGTTGTCCAACTATCTTCTCAATTAATTCATAAGATTTTTAAGGAAAGGCTACCTAGGCATACAATACTCTATAAAATAGGACTTTGACACTTGAGTGGATTGGCCATGTAGTGCTGATTGCCTCTTTTTACTGCTTTGATCCCAAGATCTTAAAGTACTTTATAAATATTAATGAATAAAGACTCAGAAATATTCAGTCATTGTGTTTATGCTGTTGCTCATGTCACAGATGGGGGCAAACATATTAAGGCTACAATTTATTCCACCTTGCTTTACATTTCTGTAGATGAGTGAGTTATTGCAGTTCTCCTTCATATTCAGGGAAGGAAATGAGAATTTTTAAGGTGTGACTCATTTAATCTATTTTATACATTTATTTATAAGGAAAGGAATGATGCTGTAGAACTATCTGTTTCTCTGCATCACCTGTGAAGGGGGTCTTAATGTGACTCACTCAGATTTAGACATCTGCCTTGGGTGAATGTGTTTGCCAAGAGAGGGACCATGGCTCAGTTCCAGCTGAGCCCCACTCTCCTAATTCCATGACCATGCTTTGATTAGATGACAAATAACTGCACATATTGAGGTTCCCTCAAAGTGTATCAGTGTATTGGTTAACATCCGATATGAAATATAGGAAGATGGTAAATTTTCTGTCAGTATCCAAACAGATTACTGGCAAATTTAAAGGTTATTAGACCAGTGTCACTCTCTGGAAAAGAATGGAAATGCTATCATTAAATATTCAAAAATGTAGGATTTTTATCAACTGTCACTATATAGATGGGGAAAATGTTAACAAAGAAATCCCTTATATTTTTTTCTATGCTTGGATTAAAAGACCACATATAAACATCTAAAATGTTGCAAAGTACTTTGAAAAATTATAAAATGTAACATTTATACTGCTGTATAAAAAAAGGCGTTGCAGACATTATCTGCATGTATCTGACAACCAGCACTAACCAGGTGAAGTCAAGAGAGGTATCTAAGGATCTTAACCTATGTCTGGTTTAGAATGAGGTGTCACGTCTTCCAGAGTTGATTGCTTCATTACATTAGCTATAGAGATGAAGCTTCGGGTGACCAAAGACACAACCTTCAAACTATTTTCCTGAGATCAATCGCACTCCTTGACTTTCAGTTCAACAATACGGTGAGTACGACTTCTCCACCTTGAAAGAAAGTGCTGGCATAAGAAAAAAACGGATATGAAGTGACCATGAAATACTGAAGTTTAAAATCTGAAGGAGTTATATAAACATCCCCGAAGTGAGAATCTGAACAGTACACCCAGTAGATATGTAGGGAGTCAACAACCTAAACCTTCAAGGGAATGTCATGACTTTGTGAGCAGATCCTCATTGTGATGTAACTGATGCCATGACAACAGGGGCTGGAGTCAATGGGGTTTTCATTTCTACATTTACTGTTTCTCTCTTTGGAGCAGAATTGTCACTAAATGCATTTTTTAACTATTAATTATTAATTGTTTACACATAGATTGTAAGTGAGAGAGATTCTTTTCTAGTATTATATGAACATCCTAAAATTTTATAGGCTTTCTAAGTGAACAGTGTTCCTTCCAAGAACATCCCTGTACCTGCACAACATTCTCTTTCAAATGCTGTTGACATTTGACTTAAGTAATTCACATGCAGCCACAAATATTTTATTTTCTAAAATGAAACATAATGGTCAAGGATTCAGTATGTTTTCACAACTTCACATAGATTAAAGCTACCTGATGTGTGTCTGGAAATCCTAGTACTTCTATGTGAAAGACATAAAAAATGTATAATTCTACATAGCCACATTTATGTTATTGTATTATCTTTCCCCTGATTTACATGAGGCATAGGATAACTGTAAAACACAAAGTATGTCACAAGGCAATGCACAGAATTGCAACAGATGCAAAGACTTTATGCTGAGGTACACGCACACATTGCCAGAGAAATGCAAGTTGAAATCTTCTCCATTGAAAAGTCTGAAACTTAAATGGAATTGACTTGTTAAAAATGTCGACTTTTAGCCATTTGAAATTTAAACATCTAGAGTAAACCAATGATCTCAGCTTCTGTCCTAAATGCAGTAGAAGTAGATAAGCATTTCCAGCAGGTGATTGATTCCACCTATCTGACAAATTTACCATAAATATTTGCTCTCTGATGATGCCTGTCATTTTCCAGAGAGATATACTATATCATGCTATTTTATTTATTGACTTATTTCTATTAAGCTAACATCAAGAGAAGTGAAATCTATCCGTCTGTGAAAAAAACTTTTCTTTTGTTCCCTATTCTAGCTGGCAGATATTTAATTCCTGTAATCACAAATGAGAACAAGAACCCAGATTTAGCCACCCCCACCAATTGTCTAAACAATTTTGGTTATGTCTTTAGCAGCCTGACAGTGCTGATCTGAACATCTTGTTCTTCCAATGCTAGAAGTGTTTACCTTTCTGTTGCTGTTACTGCAAATACATCCCATTTACAGGTCAACAGGACAAGTAGCCCAACAGAGCCAACACCTTCTTTCATGTAATCTCTTTCTAGATGAATATTGAAGACCTCTGCCTTTTGGAAAAAAAAAAAAAAGAATAATTTGAGGCATGCTTGGCTGTCTGATGAGAATAAAACTGATAAAGTTTTGCAATTCCTAGCATTATCACTTGTAGCAATTTAAAACATGTTGAAGTAACAGTTCCACATTTTCTATGGTTTTTAAAAAATCAATTGCTTGCCTTTTTGCTCCCACTGTAAAGTATCCCAAGATGTTTCTGTATGACAACGTACATTCATTCAAACACAGCTTAAGCATTTTGAGGGCTTAGAAATCCTCAAGTAGAAGAAGCATCTTTGGAGGTTTCTGTTAAAAAGGTTAATTAAGCAGGTTGCCATAATGACGAATCTTGTAGACAACACAGGAGATTCTTCATTCTTGATGTTAGGTTCTGGAATATTGTAAGAAACCATGTCTGTAGGTTTCTTTTGAGTTTTTAGTTTGACTGATTAGAAGAGAATCTATGACTAGCTTTTCCAAATGAACGAAAATTTCCAAATTAACTTGGGTGATGTGAGGCAAATGCAAAAAGGTTGACTAGAAAGCGGGTGAACAAAGGTAGCTGGCAACCTCTCAACCTAGAAGATTCCAGGCGTATAAAAGGGAATCAAAGAGGGGGAAAATCACCTTTCAAGAGTTTCTGCTTGGATCAAATTACTGTGATAAGAAGAAATGCCATCATGATAGCTGCCATAGTGTAACTATGCAGGGAGATTAGCAGATTCATTGTGCCTTGAAGGCTGCAATTTAAACAGTAGGAGTCTTCATTTTGTAACCTATCACATTTAAACTCTGATCAGGACATACTTTCTGAATAAAAGATTAAGACTTCATATATCAAAAAGACTTGCCCATTCTTCACACTGCCACAGTGAGGTAGCACAGCTGATGGAAGAGGAAATGCCCATGCTGAGGGGTACCTATAAGATGTGATTATTACATTTCAGTAACTGATATTTTTTGATGAATGCCTGAACATCCAGCAGAGAGAAGGTTTTTTCCCCCCTTCACACAAGAGCTGTGCCTTTTGAATCACACAGATTGGCTGAGAGAAGGTGACACTGCACAGGCCAAACATCATTCAGCACCGGCTGAGCTCACTAGAATGTAAATGCATCCTCTTGATAGTCTTGCTTGAAAGACATCTGTAGTCATGGCACAAATATAAAAAGCAAGGGCAGAGCATGACAGATTACAGTTGTTGGGGAGAAAAAGGCACAATCCTTGGAAATATTTAAGTCTACTGCAGAAGCAATCACCACTACAATCCCAGTTGCACTGGAATGAGAAGTAGGCCCAAGAACAATTATAGCAAATCTTTGACAATGCCCCATGAATTACCTGTGGATTTGATACAATAACTTGTATTACTTTCTGTATGGTCACAAACATAAATACTAAAATGAAGGAAATGTTGGCTCTTCTTCTTGGATGATTTGTATTTATGTAGCCTGTTATGAAGTCGACACAAAAGATTTATATGACTGGGGATGCTTCTCAAAAAGTAATCTGGTCTAATATCTGAAAGCTACCTAAGTAAATTCCTATCACAAAATTTTGTGAGACTCTTTTGTTTACTTCCCTCAGCAGTGTTATGTAGGCAACCCTTGTTCTCTTATTCATCTTATAGCAAGGATAAGGGTAGTTTAAGAAAAGGGAAAGAACTGTCTGTAATCTCAGGGTTATAGTTATACTGATATTAAACATCATAGATAATAGCGTAGGTTTCCTCCTGTACATATGACTGAATGATCTTCCTTTAGAACAGGATAATCTCATAACCTATTTGAGACAGCTTTTATCTTAGGGACACCATTATGTCCCAAGTATTCCTCAAGGCCAACTCAGGAAACAGCTATCTGATATAGGACAGAATCTTGTCAGAGTCAGTGCTAGGAATTTACACTTATGAACATCTGCACATCAGCATGTGAGTCTGTGCACAGGCTCTGTGAAAATTACTCAAAGTCCTATTGCTGAAGGAAAATGCAGACAAAGCTACACAGAAGCAGTTTCCGTCCTCATCGTGACTTTTAATATTTTAGGGAGAAGAGAGCAGCTGCAGATGGCTGCTGCAAAGCAATGTCACAATGTGGGCTTTGCCAGGTACAAAATTTGCAATAACAGGAAAGAGATTGTATGTTTTGCTCCCTTTTCATCTTTGTAGTTCAGATTGTGGGTACAGGTGAAACCTATTAAACCCCTGTGGCTAAGGTATTCAATTTCTGGTGCACGCTCAAGAGAAGTGGGACGCATATGGACAAGGAATTCCAGTAACTCCCTTTCTCCTTATTCATTCCCTTCCACTCTAATAGGAATGGTTGATTAAAAGGGAAGGGTTTCCTTGAAAGGTGCCACACACAGAGCTAATCCACTCTTCAGTGGGAACTGCACCACTCCACCAGCCAGAAGCAGTTTCCATAACCACCTGTGTCTATCAACAGCAGTGCTGCCAAAAGACCATTGTTACCTTAATGGAACATTGAGGAGCTGGCAGTTAGTCCCTGACCTGTGGGTGGCTTTCAAGAACAAGATGAGCAGTTAAAAATTACATGAGTTAGAAGACAGAAGGAGACTTCAAGGTAGGAGGTTAAGTATTGGTGGGAAATATTGAATGTAGAGGCTGGTTTTTTTGGAAAGTAAATATGAACAGCACAATCTGGTGCTTTTCTTCTGCATTGCAACAGATCTATGTGCCTGTCTTTTGGAAGTAAGTTAAGGTTTGTTTTTTTTCATTTCATGCTTTATATATTCCTATAGAATTAATATGTTGAATTCATATTTTATATTGCCTTCTACTGACCCACTGAATTGATGGTTATCTCCTTCCAGCTACAATGAGCTAAATCCCACATACACAGTAAATTCCTTCCTAACTCTGAATCAGATGCTTTTTCACAATGTATCTTTTTCTCTTGCAGCAACTGTTAATTGCTTTGCTTTTTAATGGGCATCTTTTGCTTCTTGTTTTACTTAAAATATACACTGGTCACACCATCTTGATATTCACACAGTGACTGAGGTTCAATGGCACCTTTGGAGATTGACCAGCACAACACCTGCTCAGGGAAGGGTCAGCTAGATTACCCAGGATGATGTACTTCTGAAATTAGTTGCTACAATGACAAGGTACTCCACAACCTCTGTGGGCAAACGGTTCCTTTCTTTGTCCACCCTGACCATAGCAGACTTCTTTCCCATGCTTGGAATTTCCTCTGTTTCTTGTCCTGTCAGTGAGCACTTGCAGAGGAATCTGGCTCCATCTTAAGCACCCTTCCCTTCCCTTCCCTTCCCTTCCCTTCCCTTCCCTTCCCTTCCCTTCCCTTCCCTTCCCTTCCCTTCCCTTCCCTTCCCTTCCCTTCCCTTCCCTTCCCTTCCCTTCCCTTCCCTTCCCTTCCCTTCCCTTCCCTTCCCTTCCCTTCCCTTCCCTTGTCAGGCATTTACACACATGCTTAAAATCCCCCTGAGCCTTCATTTCTCCAGACTGAAGATGTTCATATGTCTTTCAGATTTCTTGTGTGGCAGATGCTTCAATCCCTTAGTCTCTTCAGGACCCCATGCCGGATTCACTCCAGTATGTCTGTTTTTTAGTATACATGCACTGCAGCATCCAGCTGTGTGAGTTATCCCATTACATCTCCCTCATCCTATCAAGTTCATAGCCCTGGAACTGCACATAGACATCCAATTCCTTCTCTTTTTTATCCATGCTGCAGACATTAGCGTATAGCACTTCAGAAAGGTATACTTTCTTGTGCTAATTTCACAGGCAAAGTGTGTGTGTTTTTCCTCCGCATGCCAGCCTCTAATTGTCTTTTTGTGCACGCTCACTTGGTGTGGGCACCTGTGTGCTCTGGTTTTTTTTTGTTTTGTTTTTTTATTACAAAATCTTCCCTGTCCACATCAGCCTAAGCCTATTTGCCAACCCCATCCATACATCCATACTGCTTGACTATCCTTGATTTTCCTGGAATAATGCAACTTTTAAAAGATCTGGTTGCTTTTTTATTCATTTTGAAGAGCCCTCAAAGATTCCCCATATGATGGAAATCCTTCAAAAGCAGTTGTTCATTTAATAAAAGGCCTTTCCATAATATGGTCCATCTAATGCAAAGTACTAAGAGACTTCCCAGGTTGTCATGTGAGTAGGCTAAGAAAGAGTGCAGAAAACTTGAACAGGATTTCAGAGTGTCAGGAGACAGACATTGGAGGTTAAAAACCTCTGGAAACAATGGGAAATCATTGCCTTTGTCTCAAATTTTATCTTTCCCATAGTGGAACATGATTTTGGGCAACAAATTCAGAAAACTAAGAATGAGTATTACATTCTAGGGGGTGGCATCCCAGCCCATGGGAGGGTTGGAGAGCAAAGGAGTTGGAATTTCATGATCTTTAAGGTCCCTTCCAACCCAAACCACCCTGTGATTCTATGATTTTCAGAGCATTTCTATTTTCTATTACAAAGACAAATTACTTTATTCTCTTTCAGCATAAGCCTCAGTTCTATTTTAGTGGTAATTTGGAAATTTGCTTTGGTTCAACATAAAAGTTTGTATTGATTCTTCCTTTCTTCCTTTCCTTTTTTTTTTTTTTTCCTGTAATGACAAGCATGATATACCATTGAGCACTGTACACCTCAGTTCAAGTGTTGTAACATGAAACCATATTCCAAAGGAAAACCATATCATATTTGGTCAGGGAATTTATGTTCCACAGCACTTATGTGACCTTGGCTGCAATGAAAGAAAGGGACTTCAAAGTATCTAAGGCTTTTGGAGCTTGCTAAATAGTCAAAACTACAGCCATTGTAGGCATGTGAACTCACAATCACCTTTTTCCTTATTGGCAGGCAGAGATCCTCTGGAGTGTAATAACAAGAAAAAGCCTCTCTGACTCTGTTGTGGCTGCTTTGCTGAGGGTGGTAGTGACAAGATCAAATGCCATTTTGGCACTTATTTTAGGTATGCTGAGTCTCACTAAGTTGTAAAAATACACTAGTGGTCTTATGCTACTGGCCTCCGGATCAGCACAAAATACCAAATGAGATCAAAGAGGTGATGGAATCTACTGAAATAATAAGAATGGATGATGATAAATGACCCCAAAGAGTCTGGTCAAATATCACAATAACAGAAGTTTAAGACAAAAAAATCTTAATTTAAATGAGCACATCCTGTGACAGCTACTTTGTTGTCTGATATCTAATCAGAGACTTTTTCTTTACCTTAGTATCTTCTGTCTCACGCTAATAAAAATGTGGAAACAAAATGCTTGATAATATATATCAAAATAATATTCAATATTTTTGAAATCTTTTTGTGTGCAAAGAGATTTCTTTCCTAAACTCAGGTTTAGGAAGGTGAGACCACAGAAACATGGGAAGATAACTTGAAAGTGAGGAAAATTAAATCCATCAGCTCAGTGTGGATGCAACACAAACAAAGCACAGCATCAAGTACTGCACTGTACATTATAAGGCTATGAGCTCGCATGGAAAATAAGTGTGTGTATGTAACTATCTGCGCACCTAATAAATGTGTCTACAAGGAAATGCTTTCAAACAGACATTATCAGAAGGAAAACCTTTTGAATTTATCTGGCTTCTTTATACTTTAATTGATTAGTTACTTGTTTCCATCAGATAGGTCCATCATATTACATATTAAGTATGAGTCAGAGTTATTTGTGCTATCCAGAAACTGAAGAATGCTATATTCACCTAAGTTATATTAATTACAGGTAGTAGCTCAATTCATCCTAGCTCTCTTTAAAGTGCCAAAAATCTGATTAAAGATAATTAATATGCACACTAGTGGAGAGTGAGGGATTCAAATATTTTGGTAATTTCTAGACCAACCTGAAAAACATTTCTAATAACACGCACAGAGAAAGAAATGGAGCATTACAGAGCAAGACTGTAAGGAAGAATGACAATTCTAGAACCAAAATATTCAGGAAAGGATCTTGCTAAATGCTCATATCTAGGTAACATCTGAAGGAAATTAATGAAGAGCAACCTAATGTCAGATATACTATTATCTAACATAACTTCTAAACGCTTACTCAAGATCCAGATCCTACACTTCTGTTACTTATTCAAATATTGCTTGCCTATTCACTGATTTCAGTGCTGAAATATTTGCAGCACCCTGCTGGGACACAAATACTGTGCTAAAGTGATCTTAGCAGCTTGCATGTACATGACATATACAGGGAACTGGAAGCCTTCATGTGGGTGGTAGATGATGGATGAATGCCAGTGCAGTGGCAATTCCTGGAATACATATGTTCTGCAATGACAAAAATTGACAGGGAATCATTGCAGACATGCTGTCTGTGTGTCAGGGCCATGTTTCCACTCTGTTTCAGAAGGGAAGGATTATTGCTTGATGACATCGTAATAGAAGGTTTTCCTCCACTCATTACTTGCATCTTACTTACAAAGGCCATAACTCAGCTCCCAATCAGCAGGTACAGTTTATTGCTTTATGTGGAAACAGTTGCTGCAACTAAATTCAGCAGCCTGTAGGAAAAAAAAAATTAACAACTTTCAATAGTAGCATTCAAGAAGATGCTCCATCAAGACTTCTAAAAGGAGCACAACATGTTTTTCCAACTAAGTGGCTTATTTTACAGAGTTAAGTAGGTTTTTGTCTGTGTTGTTTTTGTCCCATTTGTGGGAGTGTTGATGTTTCTTTTGGTGTCTAATTTAACACATGGACATTCCAGCCAGTTTTCACTGACTGCTTCGTACAGCCCTGTGGATTATGCACTTGGCTTTGTGTCAGGAATCTATGAATACAAAGCCTGTTGAGTATGTGATTTCATACAAAGTTCTATCCGTACTTATTTGCTTTCTATGAGCACTGAAATGGGTGAATGCACTCTTGCTATTTAATTATGCTGCTATCAGACCACTGTCCCCAAGAAACTGTGATATCTGATAAAAAATATTTGACATCAATAAAAAAAGCTAGTTAGAAAACTGTAGGGTCATACAAAAGGTGTGATAGCTACAAAGAGAGCCAACTTACAAAGGGGCTAGTGACTCACCCAGCCAAGTTAAACACGACACAATTGGGGCTAATTGACTTCCCTCCTTCGACCTCCCAAGTATGAGTTTATGAAAGCCTGGAAAGCTAAATTAACCCCAATTGTGTCTTGTTTGACTTGGCTATTTAGGTTAAATGGATAACCCTTTTGTGACTTGGCTCTTTTTGTAGATATAACACCTTCAGATAATTAACCTTCCCTCCTTCCCACCTTTCTAAAACAGCTCTTGCCTTAGTTTACATGTTTTGATTGCGATGGAAGAAGAAGCAAAACTACATTTTTGAGAGCACAATCTTCTCACAGAATAAAGCAAAATACAAAACGTGAAAGCACATTAGAAATAATTACAAGGTAGCAGTTCATAGCAGGGATTCAAGGATGATATGGGGACTGGGGCAATAAATTGGCGTGACAGAGTAGGTAAAGTATTACTGCATAAAAGAAGAAATCTCACCTTCTATATATTTATCAAATAGCACATGATATCAAGCTGCCAATTCACATTTTTTCATCTAAATTCAAACTTTTATTGGTAAGCATGTATGAAGCTGTTTCCTCTGACATCAGCAGAGGTTGTTAAGCACTCAGAGTATACCAGAATATAATTATAACTAAAATGCTCAAACAAGGGTTGAAGAATTTTGTGGAGATGTATCTGTTCACGAAATTCCTTTTTATTGTAGTATTAACTTTGGGGAGTGCCTCAGTATTGTGACTTTACATGGACTGAAGATAGCTATAGAATGATTTGGGTTGGAAGGGACCTTAAAGGTTAACTAGTTTGAAAGCCCATGCCAAGGGCTAGGACACCACAAAAATGAATTAAGATGTTGTCATGAACCATAGCAACTCTTCACAAGCTTATGGTATGAAAATACAGAAGACCAACTTGAGGCAGGCAAAGTTTCATGGATTTTACCTGTGGAATTCTCTCCCTTGGTATCTGAAAAGCTGCAGTGTTTTCTGACTGTGCAAGGCATCTGGTTGAACAACATTCCCATGGCAGGAGCAGCATCTGGAGATGGTTGTGTAAGACAGGTACGGAGGTAAATCACTGTCTGAAGATGCTTCTCATGTTCCTGTGACTATAGGAGAAGCCTAGATGACTGGGTTCAATAGATCAGGTTATTGAAATAAATCCACCTTGAAGCACTCAATACAGACCATATATCAGCATTCCTGAAATTATACCTGCCTAGAAGAATCAGGTCCATAATAGTTAAAGAAAACAAGTATGTTAAATGAACATAGGATGTGTTAGTGGAATAGCCTTCTGTGATTTATTTAATGATAACCATGGATCCCAGCAACCCACATCTTTGTAAAACCTGGGAAGGATGAAGCAGAAGAACTCAAAGCTGTCCATTGACATTTTTAAATAATCAGATATTGTATAAAAGCCTTTTTGTATAAGGAGTTTTATGAACCACAGTCCTTTGTGAAACTTTTGAAAAGAATAAAAGACTAACCAGTATATTGTTAGCTGCCTACGTACTACTTTCTTAGCAATCTATTAAAATTCAAGACCATAATATTAACAACAAATATAGAGACAAATATAGTTACTAATATTAAGGATTATTCATAATACACTGGTAAGGAAAAGTATATGAGCTTCAAAAAGAAGAAATGGGACTTCTGAAGAGTTTATCAATGTGAAGAGGTTCAGAGTGGGTGCTGTTTGCTTCTTTCCTTGCCTGTTTTTGTAATCAGCCACTTTTCTAAGAACATCTAATTCCTGATTAGGAACTGAGGTTATCTCAGCTTCCTACAGTTCAAACCAAGACTTTATCAGCTGCTCCCATCAGGTGTGTCCATGGATCAGCTCAGAGTTTGGTATGTATACAGTAGATATCCAGTGCTGGCCAGGTGAGAGCTGTGGCTTTCAGAACCACACAGGTTTAAAACTGGTGTTAATAGAAGGCTGCAATCAGTGGCTAAGGTCAGAAAAGTTCATTTGTTCTTTCTATGGTAGGATTTGTCGATAGATTTTTTTGCCTATTAGGCAAAGTAATGTGATAACTAAAACCTGTAGTGTCTCAGCTTGGCCTAGTTTGCATAGGTATATTACAGAGAAATGTGTTCCTTCAGTGACCTTTTCTGTTACCACTGAAATTTCTGTACTGATTATACCTTAAGTCATAATTTTGTACACTCGAGGTGTTCTGTACTTCAAGACAGAAAAAAACCCCACAGAATCCACACGGTCTTGACTTTCTAGATGGCAAAGTCACAAGTTCTGTCTGGATCTGGCTTTTAAATAGTGCTCATACAAATGGAATAATGACTTTAAATTCCATTTTAAAACCCTAGAGCATATAAAGTAGGAAAATTCAGGTTTAGTGCTTACAGTCTGAGTCCCTCTTAATTTAAATGGAAAGCTTTCCAGTACTAACAGAGAATTAAAAAAACAGAGCAAACAATTTATTTGGAAAGTAAAGCTGCCTTGATATCTCATGTCATCCCACTGCTTTTGAGAGAAAGGTATTCTGAAAACAGATGTAAGTTTTAACCAGCGAGCTTGTGCTGGAAGTCTGCTTGCCAAATGTCCCACTGTTCAGTTTATGTGTCCACAGTTTAAATAAAGGCAGAGAATGAGTTAGAAATTGTGATTCTTTTTGAACTTTCTCCAACAGTTGCTGCAGGATTGGTTTTAATTTTTTGGAATTTTTTTTTTAATATTGAAATCTAGTCAGTGAAAATTATCACTTGTAATGGTCTTTTCAAATTTTTTTCCCAAAGGTGCCATAGTTCAGGAGGCATCTCCCTTTCACCCTGTCCCATTCCAGCTACCAAGCTCTTTCCTTTCATGAGTATAATGATTATCAACTTATTTTTCAGCTAAGGGGGAAGAGGAGGGGGAATTTAAACTGCCTGCCTGACAATGCTTTCAAATGGTGATGAAATGTCTTCTTCGTATCTGAAGAGAACATGATTATTAGCACTGAATCTGACAGACACGATTTCTGAATATTTTTGTGGCATTAATTTAAATCAATGTAATGTTTGAAAACATTTCAGCCCCTCAAACAGCTGATGCAGCTTAGATTCAATTATAACAAATTGCAACACACTGTCAAGTCTTTTTACCAAGTCATTAGTCAGGGATTTTGAATGCACGGCCTCCGAACGGAGTTCGACTGGCTGACAGCTCTAATTGTTGGGAACCGCTAAAGGATTGCTAATGAACTGGGGGATCTGTTCGGCCTGTAGCTTTCTTCAAGGATGAAATTTTTGAAAACTTTCACAAGATCAAAGCGGCATAACATGGACCATTTGCTAAATTGTCAGCAGTGGAGTGAAGCAGTCTGAGTCCCAGCTTTAAAGCTCAAGCTTCAGTAGAAAACACCATGTGCCTCCTGCCCCTGAGCTTTTTTCATGTGTCAGTAAAACCATAGTGAGAAACAATGACTTGAAGAAAGAGCCCCAGAGCCACCATGGCTGCTATGGCTTAATTAGGAGGAGCAGGAAAGGAGATGAAAATTCCTCTCTGTTAGTGGGTGCAAGAGGGAGGAAGTGTCCAGCACTGTTACAACCAGGCCCCACAGTTACTTAGCATGCAGCTTTTAAACCTATTAATGGTCAGAGAGGCATATGATACACAGGAGCAACATAAAGTCTTCTTTCCCAAAAAGACTGGAGTTGGAGTTGCCAGATTTGCCGTCAGGACCCAAAGGTCTCACCAAACACTTTGCCATCAATATCAGGGAGACCAGACCCTTCTCCTCCAGCACCTGCTCCAGCAGCCACAGCAGGCAGCAGGAATGTTCCCACTGAGCTGTGTTGGACACCAAATCCATGCCTGCTGTGGCTGGCCAGCACTCTGCAGCCAGCGAATCGCTCCCAGCTGCTGCTGCTGAACAAATATGTTGCCTCATGTTACTCGGCGGCAGAAAGCCAATGCAGTGAAGGGAAACTTTTAAACCGATCTTAAAAGAAAAGAAAGATATGAAAACCTGTCTCCATCACTCCCATCTGGTTTATATTTTCCTTTCATATTTAAGTCTTATTTAAGTCTGTTCTTTTTTTTTTTTTTTTGCTCCTTCTCATTGAAATTTACTATGGTATCCTTTTACCTAAAGAAAATAATGCCTGCTGAGCTACAGTAACATTGGTCAATTACCCAAATGTCTTAATATAGAAGTCTGCCAGGAGGAAAGAATGTTTGAAATAAGATTTACATTATTACTTCTTTAAATTAACACTTCAACAGGACTCAAGGAAAAACAAATTCTTTCCTCCTCACACTGTGTGAGGTACAGTACCAAGCTGCTCTTATCCTCCCCAAGACAAACTGTGTTTAAAAAACAAGACTGAAGGGCATGTAGTGAAAAATTTTTGAGTGCCTGAAATGGGGATAGTGATTTTGAACATCATTACAGTATGTAGCGCCTTGAATATGAATTTTGCATCTCACACCTACTTCTAGAAACATACTTCATATCTCTATTACTCTCCCTCTCTCTTTCTAGCAGATATGCATCAGCCACATGAACTTTCTGAAGTAATATTGCTGAGTCTTTCTATAGGGCTTCTATAGGCTCTGGTCAGCAGATGTGGAAGAAATTTCCTTTCCTTTTTCCAAGAAAAAACTTGTCAGTGAGATGTGAGCAATTTATACCTGTCTTCTGCTATATATTTCATTTATAGTCAAATATTCAGCCTGAAAATAGGTATTGTTTATTTTTTAATAGAATTCTTAAATTAGACATTTAGCAGCTGATCTAACATCCAGCAGAGTTGTGGTAGTATAATAGTCACTATAAATTTTCAGCAGATCAAATATGTGAATCCCATTCATTTGTACATGGGGACTGGTTTGTACACTCAATTCACCACTGATTTAATAGCAGCAGAAAATTCACAAAAAGATCTAATACTGCTTGGTTTAGCATTTAATACACTAGTAGCCACAGATATTGAGTTGTATTTTAGATGAAGACTTAAATTACCAAACTGACTTGAAACATTCCTCAGTTTTCATTAGGAAAATCTATATGAGTAGTTTTCCTCTCTCCTAATTTTAGGCATTAGACTGAGCTAATGAGCAAGATTACCTCTGTACTTGTTGCGTAAGTCACACTATTTGTCTTCAACACACATCCTGTGACTGGAAAAATGTGGTAGAGCATCTGTCTTCCTCAGTTGGCTCTAGAGGGAGCCCAAATGACAAAATTGGACTACACGCCCAATTTTTAAGTTGAAGTTAGGGCATAGAAAACCCAGCTGAGAGAGCCTAATGACCTCATTTTGGATTCACTGAGAAGTCATTCAGTTCAGGTCCAGCAAGACATGGCCGGTGCAGGTGAAGGAACAGTGAAGACATTTCCAAACCAGAATTAAAACAGGCTACACTGCCCTGCCTCTCAAAGAGTAAGTTTCACATTGATAATCTCCTCTAACTTATCTTAAGAGTCCTACTGGGACATAAACACCAGGTTCTTTTCCTGGGGTTTTCATGCCAGAGTGAGTGTTGTCAACACTGAGCACTGCAACAAACGTGGGCTGTACTAGTGTTACCCAGCTGCTTGGTTTTTTGAGCTTGGAACCAAAGTGTAGGAGTGCTTGTCTATCAAGTGTGACCCTAAGACTTGATTCAGAAGATAAGATGCTCTAGTCAGTTCACTCTTGTGGATTTTATATTTTTATATTGAGCAGCTTCTGACCAGGTTGTTCCACAGGCTGGGACACTTCCATTCTAGTCTATGATCCAGTAAATGCTTACTATGAAATAGGTAGTGAAGGAGTAGTTTCAGCATAATACTAATGGAAAGAATTAATGTCTGTGAATTCAAAGTGAAGTCTAGATTTCAGAAATTAACATTCAGAGTGCAGTTTACTGAAAACAAACTTCTCTCCTTAGTTACCCTGCTGAATAACACAGGAAGCCCTTGTCAGGTTGCATTTTGTGGATCCCAGTCAGGGATGTCTCAACCTTCCTGGAGCCTCTACAGGAACTCCATAAACCTAATCCAGGACTCTGAATTACTCAAGTGACCAAAGGCCTGATTATTATTTCAGGGCAAGTGCTATAGCAACTGACTTCTCCTGCAAGTCTAGTCTCAGTGAGCACTGTTACTCACTCAACTGTGTGAAGCCCACTGAGCCCCTGGGGCACACCACACCTACTTCCCAGCTTTTTGGGCCAGCTTCCTCAGCTCTCTGACACAAAACCCAGGAACACTTTGGAGAAAATCTCACTCTGGAAAGCAGGTTGGACAAGCCAGCATCAAGTTTGCCTTCTAGTTGAAACACCCCAACACTCTTTCAGAGGAATTTGTGCTGAATGCCAGTTACATGCTTTCTGGCCGCTAAGACATGCTACATGTGCCCTCAGCTTCAAGTTACAAAAGTATTGTTCTGGTTGGCTGCAGCACAGTGCCTCTTTATTTAATGCATTCTGAACTAACTAATCACACAAAAAATACACATCATGGGTTGGGACAATGGAACCTTGAAGAATATAGGATGAAGTACTATGTAATACCAATGCACCTCTGGAGGAGGTTGATCCTGAATGGCCAGGACAAATCCATGTGTCCTCAAGCCCAGAGGTGAGTCCCTCTCCCTGTTTTTATTTACTGATACAGATATCTCACAGAATCATAGAATCATTGAGGTTGAAAAAGACCTTTAAGATTATCAAGTCCAAAGGTCAGTCTAGCACCACTACCATGTTCACCTTTAAACCATATCCTCAAGTGCCCTATCCACATGTTTATTGAACACTTGCAGAGGTGGTGACTTCACCAGTTCCCTAGGCACACTGTTCCAATGCATTACAACCCTCTCCATCAATTCTTTTTCCTAATAGCTAATCTAAACCTCCATTGGTGCAACTTAAATCTATTTCCTCTCATCCTGTCACTGTTGCATGGGAGAAGAGACTCACATCCACCTCACTACCACTGCCGTTCAAGCAGTTGTACAGCAGTAAGGTCTCCCCTAAGCCTTTTTTTCTCCAGACTAAAACCACCTACTTTCCTCAGCTGCGCCTCATCAGACTTGTGCTCCAGACCCTCACCAGCTCTATTGGCCTCATCAGGGCCAGACTCAGCACCTCAGTTTCTTTCTAATAGTGAGGGGCCCAGAACTGAACACAGGATTCAAGGCATGGCCTCACCAGTGCCAAGTACAAGGGCACAATCACTCCCCTGAACCTGCTGGCCACACTACTGCTGATACAGGCCAGGATGCCATTGGCCTTCTTGGCCGCCTGTGTTTTCAATATGTGGTATATGCAGACTATAATGGTTTTGAGTTGTCCATCTTTATCTGAAAACTAGGAATGGTTATACTTCCTTACACCCCACCTAGATGTTGTAAAGTACCAAGACACTTAATTAGTAACCCTTTACAAGGATTAAGCACAAGGTGTGCACTGTTGTGGAAGGCAGACACTAGCTTGGTTCAGCAGCTCTTGGAGGAAGTGGCACAAGTCTTGATGCCTACTCAAAAGTTCTTACTTATACCTGAATTTCACAGCTCTGGTAGAACCTGGACCAAGAGCTTGACTTCAGTAGCCAGTTAGAACAAGGGCTAGTGTTTAGTAATGGCTTTCCTTGCTGTTTTTTCCTGTTCCTCTTGTGCTTCCTTAGAAAAGAACTCAGACCTGAATCTCTGTTTACAGAAACTGCTGTTTACCAACTGTTGTAAAGTGTTACCTCTTCTATTTAATTCTAATTTACTAATGAAAAATATCCTTTCTGTCAGGAAAAAGCAATTTCCCTCTATCTGTGTCTTGAAACATAAGAAAACAAAACAGATGCTTGTTGCATTTAATAAAGAACATGCATATGCATTGAAAAAACTTCTAGCTTATTTTTGTGATGCCAATATTTAATTATCTTCATTTTGCATTTTTAATTAGAAGGCAGAACAGATGGTGAAGGCACAAAGTAAAGGAAAGTGTCCATTCATATAACCTGCTACGTGATGCCAGAAAATTCCTGTGCTTAGAGCCTGATCCAAGCTCTACTGAATCCAGCATGAGCTTATCTGTCAAATATCAGGGGTCTAGAGGAGACACAGAGCAGGGCTTTCCTGAAATCAGTTTTTGTGATGTGTACTTGATTGGATTGTTGGATTGTTTTTTCTGATTTTAAGGCAAATTTTGGTTGAAGTTCCCATGAGTGACCTTATTTCTTGCTTGTCATCCTGTAAATCAAAATTAACTATTTGTGTAGAATTAATTTCAATTCCAAACCTTAGCTGGGAAAAATGTCTCACTGTACATTGTGCCCTAACAATAACAATTCATGCAGTTAATGGCATAAGTCACAGAGAGAGACAGATAAAAGTTATTTAGATAATTTTCAATGTCACTGAAAAGCAGAAGCTGAAACAGATCAAAATTTGGGTCCCATGTTTAATTCAAAAACACATAAAATGAATCACTGTACTTACTTATTTCACAAATGAAATATTTGCTTCTTTCTCTTTTTAAAAATATGCCAATGTTACCAAAAGAATTTTAAATACATTGAGTAGACACAAATATATACTAGAAAGAAAATGGAATTTTCAGCCAAATGAAATATTTACATTGACCTAAATTGAAATTCTGTGTGCATGTGTTATGGGTGTGTTTGACTGTAACTTTTTTTAAGTGTGTGTGATTCATCATTTGTCTGACATCAGTCACAATGATATTTCTCCTGATCTCCAGGCAGGAAATGGATGCTCTTAATCAATATGTCATGAACTTTAGCTATATAAATGGCACTGCTGAGACTGACAGTAGAATATTAAAGCATGTCAACAAATTTAAGAGTGTTCAGAAGAAACTATTATTGGAGGGCTTCAAAACAGGCTTACAGCAAACTCGATCTATTTGGCTCATGAAAAAGATCAAGAGGTAACTTGATTGTGATGCGTAAGTTATTAATAAGAACTGTCAAAGGGGAATTAAAGCCTTTGAGACTAATTCATATTATTAGTAAGAAACATTTCTAACAGTGTCATTAAGTATTGGAAAACTTACCAAGAGCAGTGCATTGTCTTTTGCCTCTTGAAGTCACCCAATCAAAAATGAACAGAGAATGTAATTTAATCCAATCATTTCCAGTCATCTTTGATTCATAGTGGAAGGAGAAGAAATAATCAGTCCCCCTATAGTGAATTCAAGTCTATTGAAAATATGCTGCCTTTTTTCGATAATCTTTTGCAGATCCTCTTAAAAGAGGTCTGCCACTTTGAGTCAAGCACGAATTATTAGTCTCAATTCTGGGGTAACTGACTCTACAGATGTTCTGAGTAGGTGGTCTCCTGGTACTCTCTGACCTTTAAAGTCCATGAATCAGGAATTTTTCATATATATGTATTTATTTATAAAATATCATTACATATAGGTACAACTGCATTGATTAATTACATATGCTTTTCAATAATAGGAAAGAACTACCAGCACAGTACAAACAGCAAATTGCTAACATTTTCAGGAAAAAAATTCAATGAGCTTTAGACATAAAATTAGTCACTGAAGAGATCTGTGCATAATTTGGCAATAACTAATAAGCCCAAGAATTTTGCAGTCTATTTGAGAACAATTTGCAAAGAGAAAACAAAGCAAAATTCTTCAGATAAATTATTCATTTGAATTAGTCATTTAGCTCTAGTAAGGAGTTGTAGACTTTTTGAAAATATGTGGCAAGGGGATACAATTTTAAAGAGGTTGAAGCAAAAATACTCTGGTCTTCTAGAGTTTGTTTCATCACATGTTCTCAAGGCACTTAATCATTAATTATGCTGAATATTAATTATAACCATTTTACATTTGAATAAACTGAGGCACACACAGTGCCTTGCCTATGCTCACACAGCAAGTGGGGATAAAAGTTGGGAAAAAAAAATCTGTCATCTTACTAACAATTAAATGTGCTCCCTGTCACTATTCTCTTAAACTTTGCTACCCCATTACATTGTTAAAATTTATTTCTGAGGGAAACAAGTGCTATGTGACCACAGTGGTTTTTTATTGTCTTATTGATGAAGGCAGAATAATTTTAGAAGACAGAGATCTCAGAATTATTGATGAAGGGATTTACCTGTCCAGCTATTTAAATCTTTTGTGCACATGTCTACATCTGAATCTGTCACTATAAACTCTCATTAAGGTCAGTGGCAAGGAATAAGCACATACAGGGTGTGACTCACCTCACGCTAGGGTTGGTGCCTACAATTGTCAGATGTGCCCCAGAGTGCCCCAGGGCAGTCATTTCAGATGTTAGCAGAACGAAAGACTCCTACATGTTGGGAAGGGCCCCTGTGGATCTTCTGCTCCTGCTGAGACAACCTAGATAACTAACTTAGATAAGGATGCTCAGGGCAGTTGTTTTCTGAATAGATGCAAGGATGTTTTTGAGGATATGGCTAAACCTAGATGCAATCATCTCCACTGTTATTTGTAACACTCCTGGAAAGGAAGCCAGACAGGATAGAGATCCAAGATACCCATGTGAGCTAAAACAATATACTGAACACAAAAAGTAGGATTAAGTCAGGATTAAACAGGTGCTATGGAGTGCAGGAAGTGGCAGGTTTCCCTTTTTTCCTTTATACCTGCCAAATCTGGGGAGATTTCTCTGATGCTCTTAAGGCAACTCAAATGGCCCAGGGTGACAATTCCTTATGCAAGAGCATGCTGTCTGGACTGTAGCAGCTCAAGATTCACACACCTGGCCATTGAAGTCACCCATGGCCATGTCTAGATGTGATCTAGGCGGTTACTCTCCCACTATCACTAATACAGAGCCTGAAGAGATGTTTCACTCTGCGTAAGATAGACGCAGCTTTGAGGAGCTGAATAACTTCTTAGATTTAATTTTCTGTATTAAGTCTAATTCCAGTGCTGGAATCTGGAACTAAATCCCAGTGGTCTTGAGCTCTCAGACTTACCAGATTGCCAGAATACACGACTGTATTTTCATGAGATATATAATCCTTGACATTTAGAAAGCATGTTGTGAAGTAGAACAGTAAATGCTGGTGTTATGTGTTTACAACTGATTAAGGTGACAAGTAGGCTAAATATTGTGATCTGATATAGGTAACTGCAACAAAAAATGTGGGACTTGGGCCTCAAATCATCTGCTAAAATTGGACATGTTTGGATGCAGGCAGAGCTCCAAAATTACTATCACTGTTGCTCCAAAACTAGCAAAGAATCCTGATTTAGGAGTAAAATACATGTCCTGTTATTTATAAACCAGAAGTAAGGGTAAAGAATATGTCTTTATAAACATTAGATAACACTGTGATTTTGAAAAGATTAAGTGAGTAGTCATTCAAACCCTGGTTCCATTTTCTCCTAGTTTCAGATTTGATCCATCAGTGTTACCATTTATCTTCTCATTTCAGGTGTTTTTGGTCTTAAGGGCAAAGTTTTACCTTGATCATAATTTGGAAAGCATACTGCCTACATAAGGAGATTTTTCTAGGAAGGAGTTTACAAATGATTTAAGAGTCTGTTTACCTTGAACCAGTTTATAGAGGTGTCACCGTGATTCAGCACATCATGAACCCTTCATTGTTTCAAAGAGTGTGAGAGATCAAGAGATGCCCTTCAGCCCTTCTCCAAATAGTTGTTTTGAGCCTTTCTTTGATTAAGAGAGTTCCTTATCTAGTTCCTGAAGGTTCAAGGGCATGTTTTTTCCTCTGTGTGTTGGCCAAATAAGATTTGATTTTAGTGTAAAGTAGTGCCTCAGGTACTTCCTATGACACAGGTTTCATTGCAAACATGTTTTCATTCCAAACAGAAAAAAGTACCTTAACACGCCCAAGTCTTCCATGTCACTGCTTCAAATTCTTCTGTCTACATGCAACAATAGATTTATTCCTGATTTGTGAATTTACTTGTAGATATTGTACTTTCAAATTCCTGCTGCTTGGCTTCAAGTTTATAGAATACAGTTAACTAGACAATGCTTACTACTATCAAGTGAATAAAAATCTGTCTAGTTGCTAAATTTTTAAAATATTTGACATGCATATGACCATACAGTTCCTATTCCTTATTTCTGCTTCCAAGTCTTCTCTTACTTTGGATGCCTTCCTTGAATAATTGTTGATTTTTTTTTTGTATTATGGATCTTCTCATTTAGGGCACTCTGGAAACTATACAGGAACAGTTGCCATTTGGCATTAGTTAAAAATAATCTGAAAATTTTTGCTGAAGTAAGGCCCAGAAACCTCCCCCTGGAAACATAAGTACTAAAGAATGGTAGTTATATGAAAGATGCTCCAGCACCGTATGTATGAGAGGAAGTAACGCAGAAGTATTTATTATAAAAAATTAAATAAAAGCCCCTGTACATTTTATTTGCTGTATTTCTTTCATATGTGCTGCAAAATCTACTTTGATCTGTAGAGTATATTTTCAAGTCATATGGCACTGTAAAATACCATCGCTTATGAAAAAAGCACACATATAATATAAATATATAAGTAGCACAAGTATGTCAGTTTTTCCTGTATAGTAATAGATTACTATAAGGTTCCAGTCATGAAGTTAAACATCCTGGAGTATGTAATCAGGAATTCTACCCCAAAGTGTATGAGCTATGTGAATATTAAGAAGCACAGATAGCAGCAGAAGCTGCTGGATGGATCAATGACGAGTTCTATCAGCTCTGTTTTTTAAAGTGCAATGCTTTGAAGAAGAGGAGAAAAAAGACTTGGTTTTGGTATAAGGAAATTATTATTCTCATGAGAAATTTGATCCAGGACTTGTAATGTCTTTTCTCTGTTATTAAGTCACATAAATAATATTGTCTGATAATATTTTCCTAAAAGTAAATATAGTGAGGTGCTGTTAGTGTTATGTGTGCGTTTGTGCAATCCAGCAGCTACTCAATAAAAAAAGATGCTTAACAGCTCATTTAACCCTCTTAATAATGTTTAAATGATGATATATGCATCATGAGAAGGTAAAACAATTTTTAAAAATTACTTGAGGAAAATACATCTCTAAGTTTTTTGGGTCTTTTTAAAATCAATCAGTTATAAAGTCATCTAACATCCTCAGGCTTGCTCCTGTTATTTAAAGAAAAATCAATGGGAAATATAAGGAGCATTAGTGCTTTTGAAACAACATTGTATCATCTGGAGGTTGTTTCTAGCCTCACAAATTCACTAAAACATTTTTCATTTTAGTTTCATCTCAGATATTTTACCAGCAGTTATTCAGGAGAAATGTAATATGCACTACAGCAGAGTAAGCAAGGACCACTGGAGGATGGTCCAATATGAGCAGAAGCTTCCATGCAGACACTTAGGTCTCTCTCTCACTGCAACCCTAAGTAATTTCTTCCTGTGGAAGTATTTATATATTCTGAACAATTACATAAAGCAGTCCTTGATGGAAAACAAGTAAACAAAAGACAAACACTTGTTAGTGTGGACTCATAAATAATTTACAGCAGGACAAGTTAACATATGAACCATTAAATACTCCTATGTAATTTCACACCTAGTTGCTTATTTGCAAGCATATGCAGTAAGTTTTTCAAGGTCCTTTTCTTCAGCCATCAAAATATCTTTGTAGTTCTTCCTTTAACTTGTCAGAAAATTTCAACACCATTTTTGAAATTCAACCTTTAGTCACAAGTACCTCTATGGTTTAAAACTAAAACATTTTTTTCCCTCCATCATCTCATTTTTCATTATTTTTTCTAGATAATAAACCTTCTACATTCAACCCATTTCCTCTGCAAAGTCCATCTTTGAGCTGAATTTCGCTGTTCTTTTGGATCCCAGAGTGTGGCAAGGTGAGATTCCTAAATACTCCTCTCAGGACTGTGCCAACAGAACTGAACAATATAGTGGGAAAAAGACTTTAAAATCCCAGCTTAGTCCATGAAGTTCATTGGCTCACAAGTCTCAGCAGCAGTCTAAAGTTTCAAGTAATTGCAGGTATCTATTTGTTCTTTTATCTTTCCTAAACAATGTAATAATACGCATATCAAAGAAGTAAGAAGTAGACCTAGGGGGATTCTGAAAACACCAGGCTTCCCTTCCAAAATTAAAAATCCATTTAGGAGATGACTTAAACCTATTTCCTCAGTTTTAAAGATAAGTTCCTTCAATGCATTTGATCACAAAAATTTGCAAGTTTAGGTTTCATTATTTGATTCAGAGAGCAACCAATCATTTTTTAATTTCAGGATCGATTCCACAGACGAGGCAATAGATTTCCCTAATGTGATACTTTCTATTGTTAGTTGGAGCAGTAGATAAGCAACTTGGATACAACACAAGAGGCTTGCTTTGATTTATTGTCTACAGAAGAGGGCCAATTTTTTTTAGCAAATGGAAGCCAATTTTGGAAGAAAAGAAAAAGCTCAAAAGAAAATAAAATCCCATGGTAATAATTTGGTGAGTCAATTCATGATCTGGTAAGACAGTATTTACTGTAGCTGATTTTATATTCCAAGGATGGACAAGCACACCAGGCCTGATCCAGGGCCAAGGGAAAGATGCAGATGGTCCTTCAATAAAAGGGATGGAATTAATCCTGACTGGTATTTTAAAGCTAATATAGAAAACTGGAGATGACAAAGATAAATGCAATATTCATTATATTATCCTGTGAAAGAATGCTTATTATTTCTGTTCAACTTTCAGTCCCATGGCTTACTCTTCCTGACCTTTTTGAAGACTTGTTTTTCTCCAGTCCTCAGGCACTTCTTCTATTTGTCATGAACATTCTTCACAATGACATCTGCCAGATCCCTTTGCACTCATCAATTCATCCCACCAGGGCCTAAGAACTCAAACATGTCCAACTTGCTTATGTATTCTCTAACCTGGTACTTGTCCATCAAGAGTCAGTCTACACTGTTCCAGGCTTTTCCTCTGTGCCTGGGTTTTCTGAAACCAGTCTTGCTGGTAGAGCTTGAGGTGAAGAAAGTATTTAATACCTGTGTCAAAGGTCCTCTGCCACATTCAGCAATGGACTCCCATTTTCCATATCTTTCTCTTTGCCACTTAGGTATGTACAGAAGTCTTTCCTCTCATGTCTCACAACCATTAAAAATGTAACTTCAGGTGGCCTCCCTAAACATATGTCATGCTTGGACAGTGCCTCTGTATTCTCTTGCTGTCTGTACCTTCTTTCACCCCCTGTATGCTTCATTTTTATTTTTAAGTTTGGCCAGGAGCTCTTTGTTCATCTATGCATACCTGCCTTTCCCGTGAAGCCTGTATCCCCTCCATCTAGGCAAATGTTCAGAGCATCAGCACTGGAATAGTTATAGACAATGCAGTCATTTAGGAAGTGGTCATCAAAGATTCCAACTGCTTGCAGGAATAAATTCTATGACACGGAGTTGTTAACACAGTAATTGCAGTAAAGCCCCACACAATATACATACATTCTGCAGAAGACAGCAAATGAATTACCCTGGTTTAGCTGACTTTTTTGGTAAATATAATTACAAAAAGTTAGCAAATGCACCATACATAGTTTCTCTCAGCTTTCTCTTTCAATATTTAATGTCTTTTTTATTTTCCATGGCCAGGTGTATTTCCAGGTCCTGTGAGATATGAATGAGAATAACAGAGTGGTAGAGAGGAAACCTTGTCATGCATGCAGTGTATGAAAATGATACAATTATATCATTACTTTTGTGCAGAGAAGACATGATTTAAAGTTCATACATTTGCTACTAAAAATTAGATGGTAATTAGATAGTATTATCCTACAAGTATAAAAGCCGACAATTGTTTGTGGGTTTTTTTTAGCTCTGTGAAGTTTTGATTCTTTCTTCTCTCAGTTTAAAAGGTCTTAGAGGAAAAACATTTAAACATACACAAATTCAGACACTCATCTAAAATTATAGCAGAAAAATACAATCTAGGGAGACAGAATTCCCTTATATTTCAGAGAAAAAAGATTGAGGATTGATTTGATGATGGGGTAATATTATTGTCAATTACTTGTATAATATATTTCTTTTTTTCATAAGTCTCTTAAGTGTTTGTATGGGATTCAACTGACTGGATGTCAGAATATATAGCCCAGATGTCTTTGTTAATCAATGTGAGTCTATTTATAGCTAATGGAAAGAAAAAGGCATTTCTAGAATGTCTTGTCCCAAAGTAGACATCTATATTTAGAGAAAAACTGTCACCCCTGGAAACTGTGTTTCTCTCATTAGTGTTGAGGGAGTTCAGGATTATTAGGTCATACATAGACACCCCCAATCAGATGTAGATGTTTAAAGTCAGGGTAGTGAAGATTTCCTTTTTCACGCTCTGTGTAAATGACCTGAATGTCAGGTGTTATCATGCATCATAGCTCAGCCCAGGCTGTCCCAAACTGCGTGTTATACATGGACATTAAATGGTGTGCACATTTAAAACCGGACCACCTAAAATACAAAAGGTCTTGTATTCAACAAAACTACGCCATTTTTATTGCTTTTTTTGTCCTTTTGCCTCATACTGGACTGGAGCATTATCAGGTCAGAATGCTAGCACCAGCGGGATTATAGGATGGTGGTTCAGGAATACATGTGGGTGTTTCATAACCAGTGCTCCTGAGGTTTAAAACCTTCCTAATAGCCAAAGCTTAGATGAAAGATGAAAATTTCTGTTTTCATCCAATTTATGAAATGGTATCCTTGTTTAATTTATTTTTATAAAAGTTTTATAATTTTCTTTATTTAATCATTTTTTTTCTAACTAAGAACTCAGTATTTAGAATAATGCAAAGATAACATACCCTCAAAGAGTGCATCACTCCATTCAGGGTTTCAATTTAAGTTCTTGATCCCTAAGATTTGATTTAAGTTGTGGAAGATGGAAATATTTCTGATCTCATGAGTTCATATACACACACACCTGCCACACCTAGGCCAAACCTTACCTATATAGAGACAATTATCCTTTTCTTTTTCTATCCTTTTCTCAACTATTCCTTCCCCATTTTTGGTTGGTTTGCTGGAAAGGTGTAAAATCTTGTGTGTAAGTTAGACGGAAGCCCTGATGCAGTTTCACTCTAGTACCCAGCAGAGACATCTGAAGGATTTAATTTGTCAGATCTTGCACACCATACATCTTCTAGACCTGATTTCATGATTAAAAGCTTAAGCAGGTGGTGGTGGGAAGAGTCATCTCAATGACATCCCAGAATAGAACTGTTTCCTTTATTTTGAGAAATGATACACAAAGCAAGTCCAGCTCAGAGTAGAGGGCAAGGAGCAAAGAAGTGTGCATCACTGAGTTATCACTGTGGGGAGAGCGGGTTAAGCAGAGCTCGGTTTCTCAAATTACATTTAGACAGGTCTAACACCTAGGGCTTCTCAGGAGGACTTGTCAGGTAAGAAAAGAAAATACTGGCATGATTCTCAATTGTTTCTCATTTGTAAGTGGTCACTCTAATTCAGTGTGACAAGAGAATGTCTGCAAGTAGGTGTGACTGAGTCCTGTCTGAAAGGAGATATATTTGCACAACTGCAGAAGAATGAATACCATTACCAAGAGACTGCAGAATGTGTATAAATTAGGGCACTGAGCTATGGGAAAAGGTACAGGTCCAGGGCTGTACGGCCCCAGATCTTGTGTATGTTTCAGTTTGAATCCATGTTTAAAAATAACAGGAGAGTTATGGAAGCATATATTACTCCATCTCCCAGAAAAGCCCTAAGGAACTGTATGTTTACAAGATTCTGTTAGTTATACAGTGACTTTTACCCACTAAATAGTACAAGGTTTTTGGTTTTTTTATTAACTGTGATAGTCATATAGAAACATGAACGTTTTATGGAACTGATTAATCAGCTCAGTAGAGATCTATTTGTGGCTTTACAGCATCAAAACATGCCTATTTTTTTCCATTAATTAATGTGTAGACATTTACAGTATATCCACATATAAGTGGCAGCAAGCTTCTGAAGCTGTTATATGTCCTAGAATATTTGTGCATTTTGTCTGGTAAGGAATATTGACAAGTGCCAATGGGTGCAGTAAAAGAAATTGACAGTATAAAGCCAGCCTTTCTTCTTCACTGTCTGTGGGGATTAGAGAAACAAGGCACTGAACACAAGAGAAGATTTTTTTCTTTCCTGATGTAATAACTCTATGTAAATGATGTTTCAGGTAGCCTAGTGAAATTGGCATCTGAAATGGAAAGGAGGTAATTTAAAACCTAGATGTGAATAAATTCACAGCATCTGATACAGAATGCTGTGACTAAGTGTTTAACTTTCAAATAACCTGTAATTTAATGTAAAGGTTTTAAATTAAATGAATACATTTTTAAGGCATGATGTGGAATTCAGGATTTCCAACTCCCGCCCCAAAAAACAGCCATTAGAATCCAAGCTTCCAATTAATTTTGAGCTGCATGCAGTACAGCACTGGTTTAACAATTCTGAACAGAAAGGTTTGAAACTAGATAACAACCTGTGGGCTGTGAACAGAGTAGGCTTAACTCTTGCTGATTTTAATGTGGTCTGATCAAGCAGACTGTAAATAAAAGGCTCTGCTCTAGTTTGCCCACTAATTTGAATTGAGCTCATTTGACTTGTTTCCAATACTAGCATTATTACCTAAACATTTATAGGATCATAAATGAAGAATGAAAAACATCCTGAAAGATGTATTATGGGATTTTCTTCTTAAACTAAGTATGCATAAAAAGAATATTTCCGGAGATTAAATGGAGACTTTTGTAGAAAAAAAAATAGGCTGCTCTCTAGCAATATTCCCTTATTGTTTATGAAATTTCCCACTAATTGCCTAGTCAAGCAACCTTTCCCTGACCCCTTTACTTTTTTACTCTTTTTTTCCCCACATGTGTAGGGTTACTGGTCAGATGGATTGTGTTTAATGGAAGCTGAGGGACATGCAAAGTTTGGATGGAAGAAAACTGAAAATTGAAAAAATAACAGCAATCTACTCTAAAAATATTTTTTCAGAACCCAGGAGTGTGCTGATAGAGTCACTTGACTAGGGAAAGTTTCTACAGGCTGCCATCATTGCCTCGATTTATTAATATTTACTGCTAGCCATAGTTACCGCACTTTTATCATAAGCTCCTCAGCCACACAGTAGATATTTCCTCAGTCAGCCCTTCTTCCTTCACATGGGACAAAAATTGCTTTTGGAGGGTGAGATACCACAGAACAATAAGACATTTTGTGAAGCCAAGACATCACTGACTATGTCCTTTTTACTGGCATGTAGCTTTACTGCTTCATTGCCAAACCCTTCACTATGAAACGAGTGTCAAGACAAAAGTATGAGGACAGGCATCTCGTTGAGAGGAGCTCCTCAGTTTCTGAGACAAGACTAAATCTGAGGTGCTGCCTCACCACTCTCCATGGCTCTTGTTCCAGAATTGCCCCAGTTGCTGCCTTCCTTGTCATTTCGTCATCATGAAAACACTACCCAGCAAAAAAAGGATATCCACAAATGTTTTCCTGCTAGAGGAGCAGCTCCATCTGGTTTCCTGAGGTCTTGGGAGTGTGAAAATGCAAGACAAAATGCTGGTTGCAAGGAGAGAACCAGTTTGGTGAGGGAATGGGTAAATCACAAGTCCTGGCTTGAGGCTTTGTGCAGATGCAGTGCTGGAGGCAGCTTCCATGGTTACAAAATTGGTGGGATGGAGAGGTAGTAGTCTTTTGAGGCTTGTACAGCAAGATGGATGAGGAGACTGCTGTGAGGTTGTGGTCTGAGGGTGTGGATCTGGCAAGAAGACTACAAATCAGGAACACATATAACTGGAAATTATCTTATTTCTCTATGAAACAGAGATGGAAGAATAAAAGGAAATAACATGCAGTAAGAGAATATAAAATTAACAATATATAAGCAACTGCCTGCTCAGTTCTACTCTTCTCTACAAAACAGATACTCAAACAAAGCCAGACAGATACTCAGGTTTCTCACTGAGCACAAAATGTTTGGCATTTTGACACCTGTTTTGATCTATACAGGCACAGCAGGTTATGAAATAACATATGAATAACACAGACAATACAAAAATGAAAACCAAACCAGTGTATAAATTTTTTTATTTACTCATATGGCATACCAACATTTTCTGAAACAAAGCCATCTTTTGATATATTTTCCATCCATATAAAAGCAAAGGTTAGTCCATGATCACTGGAATTAATGCAGCCTCCTATCCTGTGGTTTTATAATCTTTGAGTCATCATCTGTCTCATGATAATAATAATTTCCATTCCCTTCTATGTGTTCCCTGGTTAGCATATAACTCCTGTCTCATCTGGAGATAAACCTGTGATATTCAGCTGAGCAGTCCTTGTGTGACTGTTAAGTCCTACCTGGCAGTGGAGATGTAGCTTTCAGTCTCCTCTGGCACTGGTATGCCTAAAAATTACAGAATGTATTTCACTTTGACTCATCTACTCCCTTTTGTGGGGGTTGTTTTGATTTTGTTTCTTTTTTTGTTAGGTTGGGTTTCTTCACCTGTTTGAGTAAAAATTGTCCAGTGTGCTGGGAAATTACTTTAGAAGGCTGACAAGTGAGATGAGTATACAGCATAGTCCCTTAAATGTATAGCTTTTGAGATTAAAAAATTCAGTTTGGGTATGTTTGAATTTTGGTTTTTTGGGCTTTTTTTTTGATTAAAAATGTATTTCTGTTAAAGTTTTTTTTATCATGAGTATTGAATACTGAAAGTCTTCACAGCACATGTGAGTATAGTCCATTAAACATGTATTACAGTTCTGTAGAAAATTACATGTCATAAACAGTATTAAACAGTTCTTTAGAAAATTACAGTTCATCATCATCTGGTTCATAATGTGATCCCAAAAAAAGAAACTCTTTGCAAAAGCCTTTCATTAAAAACATCCTGAAAACGTAAACATTTGTTCATGCTTTAAGTGGAAAATAAAGGGTGAAAAAACAAGCAAGCAACAAATATACAAACTGAATTAATTGCCTAAATTAATTAATTTGGCCAACATAGATACAGATAATTAATTTGGCCAACATGACCAAAGATGAGCTTTTGGCCAAAAAAATTCATGCTGGAGTTTTTTTAAGCTTGCCAAGTATTCAACTGGATACTTCCTTTACAGGGGCAGAGCATTGGCTTTCTCTTCAAACTGAGGCTGCACGTCTGCCTGCAGGGCTGCTCCAAACGTTCAGGGCACGGCTTCCCATCATGGCCAGGGTGTGTGGGATGTGACCCTTTGCCTTGTGACCGTGACCACTTCCTGCTGTATCCTGAGCTCCCTTCGGAGACCTCGTGTGCAATCCTAACCCAGCCTGACACTGACTTCATTTACCTTGTGAGCGCTGATGAAGGATTGTACAATTGCCCTAAATGGCATCATTTCATCTGAAAGGAACCTACATAAATTCCAGTGGAAGAAAGAATGCTTGGTGTCTATCCAGTAAATGAGAAATGAAGAATCCTATGTAGGAAACATTTGATTGAATGTCTAAGGGTTTTTTACAGTATTTGTAGAATGTCCCAAAGCTAGGAGTTTCCACCTCACCTTGTTCTGACACTTCATTGTTTAATTTTTATGTGCTTTAGAAGGAAAATAAATCCCAAGAAGTGGTACTCATAAAAATGGAATAATTTCTTTCCAGAGCATTATATTGCCTTTTGTTATGCACTGCTTACATTATTCACTGCTACATTATTCACTGCATTGTTTAGCAGACTATATGGTGTCATCTCAAAAGGCAACAGCAAAATAAGTAACACAGCCAATTTAACTTGAGTGTTTTCAAAAATGTTTATGAACCATTTTTTCTCAAGAAAGCAGCATTAGCAAATCAGTTTTGCTGATATCATTAGGCATTTTGCAAATGTTTGCTGAATGTATTGAATATTTATATTAGTTTCTATAGAAAGCTGACTGCAATAATTTTAATTTTTTTTTTCAAACCAGATTAATAATATAGTATGATGTGGTCATGTATTAATATTTTTTATCTGTCTTGAGTGCACATAGTATACCTTATATATTAATTGGCATAAAAGTGATCCAGGATTGAAAAGAAAAATTCTTAAATGTTAAAAATTATTAATAGTATTGGGATTACATGTGATATAAATCCAGCCAATAAATTAGAAAATTCAGTAGAGACGAGTCATAAAAAGGTTTGTTTACTTTGTATTCTTGGGCTACTATTCCTAAATCAGCACTATAAGAAGATGAAATAAGGAAGGTAATTAACTTCTGGCGTTATTACCTGATATAATTTACTACATTTCCCAAGTTTCAGAGAAAATATCAAATTTTCAGACATCAAGTAATGAGTGTCCTAAACTTCTCCTACAGAATTTTACTCATTATTAGACTAAGACTATAACTGTGAATTCATCCATACCATTTATGTGTAAGAAGCTCTGCAGGATACCTCTGGTTTTTTGTTGGCAGAAATAAAAACATTTTTTTTGACCCACATTCTTTTCAGTTTATAGAGTAGTCCTCTATTTCATTATCATGAAAACATTGAAGTCTACAACCAGAACAGGAAATTTCACACACCTCTCTCTCGAGAGTGCAGCAACCATAATGGTTTCGTTATCCTCAGATGCTACGTGCAGTCTTTCAGGAGGGGATTTGGTTTGTTGCTTGGCATGTTCCAGTTGACTGTAATTGCTCAATACCTACACATATTTCTTAAGCTTTCAGGCTTACTTTCATAGTAGATCTCCATTTGTCTACCACAGCAGGAAGTTAAACCAGGTTCCTTGTAATTGGTTTATTTCCTTAGGGCTAAATTATGGTTTCTACATTTTGAAGCACAGGGGGATGACTAGCAGACTTGACTTTTAGCTGTGAAGAAGGAGGTGTTATGACTGGAACATGTTACTGTAGGAAATGAACTTCAAAGCACAAAGGAGGAGAAGTGCCAAGCGCCCCTTTGACAGACACCTCAACCACCACATAAATAGACCTCCCACTTAACCAAACCCAGGACAATGATGAATTATATCACGGGAAAACTGTACCCTCTTTCCTTTAGCAGTGCAACTGCAGCATCTTTGCTTTCCCAAATACTGTATGTATATATTTACATACTTACAGGCTTTATCTCTGTTTCTCGATGGCAGAATATCACTGGAAACATAACCCAGCTGGAGCACACATATCTACATAAATTGACACACAGCTTTTTTGAAAAATTACTTTTGGGTGTCCTGGTTTTCGTTAGAACAAAATGACAGCGCAGTAAGATGGGAAACATTGTCATTTATTTATCCTCTCCAAGGAGATTGGTACAAAATGAGCAAAACTGAACAAAACTTGTATTGGTATTTCTGCCTTTTGTATGTATACTACTGATTTTCTTTACTAAGTTTTTCATTTCCTTTCCTGTACTTTGTTTAAGTGTTTAATTTGTGCTTTCAATCAATAGCATTTCTGTGGTCTGCTAGGAGGTGTTGTTTGGGTTTGTTTAGAACTTTTTTTATGATTTTGAGAAATTGTTTTACAGCAAACTGAAATTTTTACTTTCCTGGTGTTTTTAAAAATTCTTATGGGAAAATGTAGTGGGTTTTTTTATAATGTAAGTTATTTTAATGCATCACTTTTTCTTAGTTTTAATTTTCAATTCTGAGATCAGAAGGAGTAAAATTTCATTTTCAGAAGGCAATCAAAAATTGTGTGACAGTGAAACAAAATCTGCTTTGACACAACATCACCATTTAAAATGTCTAGAAATATAGCAGAATTTTAGCAAATCAAGGTATTTGGTAAGTAGAGGAGAGCAGAATTTCTATACTTAATAATTTATCCACAAGTATATACTTTTTTCTCCGTTTTTTCCTTTTTTTTTAGATGGAAAAAGTATATGGTTTTATTCACCTAGAGAGATTGTTGAGAAAAGATGTACTGATAAGGTTAAAACTATGCAATTCCTTATCTTCCTATGCACTTCCTAACTAGGGCACAGTTATTTATAGGTAAAACAAGACTTTAGGTGAATAAAAATATTTCTTGATAAGGACAGAATTAACACATTATTGGTTTGGGACATCTTTATGCAGTTGTCACTACACTGATGTTATGGGATGAACCCTTTTTTTCCCCTCTTCTTGTATGTGGAAGTTTGCTTCACTTAAATATGAATTATCACAATAGTCATAATTACTTTTGTATGGAAATTAAACATGACTAATAGATGAGCCTGAAACAGCACCCTCTAAATGAACATTTACATTTTGGGACGTACATTCAGAACAGGTCTAGGCCTTTTTTACAAGATAAAGGAAGTGAATGCCTCATCAAGGCCCTGTAAGATACCCACAGGAGAGTGGAAACCTCCTCCAAGTCAGGCATGAAAGGTGTTTGAACTTAGGTGGTTTATCACTTGACTGCTGTCCAGCTTGTACCAAGCTTTGTTTTTTCCCAGGAAAAATCTCAAAGACTTTGCCAACATTTACACAAAAGGTTATCTGCTATCTGTGATGCCGATCACCAACGTCTAGCTCTAATCACATCCAGGGAAAACACCCTTCATGAACTTCTAGGAGCTCAGTGTCTTCTTTTCAACTTGGCAGAAGGCCGTGTCTCATTCAAACCCCTGAAAAAATTTTCCAGACTGTCTTCCTACCAAAGATTAACTCATGTATGTTTCCTTAAGAAGCCGCTACTTCCAGACCTTGGAAAGCAAGGCCTGCTTTCCACATTCTGCTGGGCTGGGTGATGCCACACCCATGGAGTTGGAATGCCCCGGTGTGTCTGCAGAAAGATTGATCTCTGGGGTGGTGAACAGTCAGCTGCCTGGGTCAGAGGATCTGCACCCACACCTGAGGGGTTGAGAGTTGCCTCTGTAACCTGATCAAATCCAGGTATTCAAATTCAGGAGACAGTCTTATAATGGGGTGACAGAATGATGATGTGTGGTTAATATTTGAGGAAGTTCTACAGTAAAAGACAAACAATGTAAAAGAAAGATCTTGAACTCAAACATTTAGACAACAGTGATGGTTGTGACTCCAGTTTCATCTCATGCTTCTTTTTAGCACCTATTTTTCTTCATCCAGATCCAGAAGATTTAGAAAGATTTGTCTTTCCCCAGATTAGGTTAAACTCCTGAAAATGTTTTGGCAGGTTGCATATGCGTTGACTGAAATCTTATGGGCCTGCTTGAAAAACCAAAATTATAACTTCTGCAAGTTCTTTGTATAATCACAGACCTGGGGGATACATGGAGAGAAAGATATTTTTGTCCTTTGATATTTTTGCACAGTAAGGACTTTGTTCTCATAAATGAATTCACGGCAGTTTTATAGCTCATAATGTACTATTTGTGTGTGTAAGGCTGCTCAAGTTGCTGTTTGGGCAGTTACAGTTGCTAAAGCCTGTGAAAAATCATTTATGTAATGGTATGTTATTAGACCTGTTTATTCAAAAAGAAGGATAACATCAGAGCTGTTGTCCAAACAGATTGACTGCAGGTTTGCATTTAGGCATCATTATAAATATTGACAGTGTTTTGTAAAGCCCCTTGGAATTTGTGTTTTATGGTAGACAGACCTACTTCTTTCAGGAAGGAAACAAAACTGGGAAACCACCATTAGGCTCAGATAAAAACGGATGTGACTCTTTTATGCCCAAATATTTCAACTTTAATAAGAGTTCCTGCTGCACATACCATACAAATTAGAAAACAAGATTTTCATCCTTTTCCTCAATACTTGTCCATCATGTCTACTGATGAAGCATTACTGCCCCAAAACCTGAGAAATGTATTTCTTTTAAAAAATAAAACTTTTTTGAAAGAGGACATCAGGGGGATGAAGCAGTCTCAGTTTCCTAATGTTCAGAAGACACTCAAGATGTATGCTTGGCTCTTACATTGTTCCAGCTCCCTTACCAGGAAAACAGGAACATTAGAAGTAATTACAGAATTCCTGCAGCTCCCACTGACAGCAGAATCGTGTTGCATCCCTACTTGGTAAGCAGAGACTGAGTCACTCGCAGAGCTCCCAGCCAAAAGAGACAAGACAAATTGAAAACAGGTCAGAGATGTTTTGTTTGTCACAATTGTCATTTTTACTACCAAAAGGATAATACTACTCATAACAGTCCCATAATTAGTACAACCACTGAAGAGAAAATATGTCAACAAGATACTTGGAAATGAAAATGAAGAGCTTAAGTTAAAAGGAATAATTTTACCATTTTACTAGTTTACCCCCAAAGTTTTATAAAAACAGACATTTTGTTAAAACTATTTCAGAAAAAAAATAAAGAATGTGCCTTTCTTTTTCCTTATGTGAATGAAAATATTCCAGTATTATTTTGAAATCTTCACCGGGGATATTTTTTTCCTGAGCTTCACCTATAATTTATTGAACTAAAAGATAATGTCTCACTGAGCCCTCACTCTTCTTTCAGAACTTCACTAAGCTACCTTCACACTATTTTCTTTTGAATTTGCCTGATGTGGTTCATTCCCAATGAGATTCATTCAAATATGATAAAAAAACCCCAGAAGGTCCCTTTTATTTGAGTGGTTTTTTGTAACCAAGTCACCACTACCAAGGATAAAGTATTTGTCATTTATTGTGTGGTAAGAATTTCATGATAAGAATCTTTACATAGCAGGCATGCTATTTGTTGGGGAAGTAATTCCCCAGTCTTACACACACAGAAAAACTGCAGCCAAAAGAAGCCAGAAACGTTCATCAATGGCCACTCAGTATCGCTCCTTAGTCACAGTTTTCAACTTCCTGGAAGAGAGACCTGACAGGGAACCTGACAGCTGCCCGCTATTCCACTTCCCAGTTGGCACAGTCATAAACTGAGAGCATTTCTGCATTACCTGAAAACATGGTCTCCTCTTCCCTAGATATGTTTTTCAGCTAATGGGAGGGTCCCCCTACCTTTTCTTCACCTGCCACTGCAGGTTTTCAAAGGCCTCTTCTTATTTGACCCCTGAGCTTGTCTCACACTCCTGGCGACATCCAGATCACATGGAGCTGCCCAAGAGTGCCAAATAGGTACCATTATCCAACCAAACCTTACCAACCAGCTCGAGTAGCACCTCAGGTTTGTAGGTATCAAGGCTACCACCCTCGTGTATGCCTGCAGCAATGGAAACAGGCAGTTATGTATTTTCTTCTCCCATGTTCCTAACCCGATAGGCACATGTCACACTGAGTTTAAAGGCACAGAGTTAGCAAACACACAGCAATCTGTCTTTATCCATGGAAACATTCTCCATTATTAAGCACATCAGATGACTGGCAAGGTTCTGTTCCTCAAAAAGTCTCTCTGAATGCTCAGGCTCTTGAATCTTTTGTATTGGCCTATCTTTTTTTTTTTTTTTGCTTGTTACTGCTACTGAGAACAAAACCTTTGAAAACTGTGCATCCTCTAAATACTTAGGACACAAAAATACTGGTACATGCACTGCACAGGTTGTCTGCACTCAGACCATAAAGCCAACACTCTGAGATACTTCAGGTTTACTTCATAGGCCCAGATTCATTGCAAGGAGTGTTTTCAGTGTGTCAGGTGCTATCTGGGACTGCTGTACAGGCAACTTCATGGGCAGGTGTTCAAAGACTGGGCCTAACAAAGGCCACGTGTCTGGTGTTTTCAGAAAGGATTCACTGACCTCATTCTGTAGAACTGTATTGGGTGGGAGATGCAAATTTCTCTGGGACTTCTAGACGTGTGGCAGCCTTTTAAACCTATTGTAAATGCTTAATTACATCTGACTTGATAATTATAGCAAAATCTCTGTCATTCTTGGAGGAGGGAAGAACAGAAAAAAAAATCCATTAAGACAAACCACAGAAAATCATGAGGGTAAAAAAAACCAAACTTGCTGTGTATTAAGTGAATGCATTGTCTTACCCTTTCTTGTCAATACTATCAATATATCTTTGCCTTTGCATCCAGCACAAGGAACACATGCTCGTTCACCTTCTATACTTCCTTTTCCTTTACCAATAACTCTCAACCCAATGCAATTTAATCAAAAGGTCTAGAGTCTTTTTTTAAGGACTATTGTAGTGGTTTCTGCACAAAGAAAGCTTGCTTAAATTGTTGGGATAAAGGAGATTGCAGTGGGAGGCAGTGATAGGATGAGATGAGCCAGCTGGCAGATTTTATTTTAACTGAGGCAAACACCAGTTTCAATATAATCAGCCAGGAAACTCGAGCAGCCCTTGAAAACTCAGGACATTCCCAGAAATAGTAACATCTGGTCATCATAAAGATTACTTTGGTAGATTCCAGTTATATTTGAGATAGGACCTTTGTAAGGCGAGCACTTACTGTAATTGTTTCATTTCTTTTTTTTTCTCCTGCAGTACTTCTTGAACAGCTTAAATAGGAAACTTGATCTTCACTGGGTACTTTGCCATTGTCTGCTTCACAGCAAATTTCCTCTGAAGGGCTAACTTGGGTTTATTTGCTGGAGTTTCATTTCCCTGTAAAACCTGCCCTGCAACATGGAGAGGAAATTAAGGTACTGGTCCTTCCACTTTTCCTCTTCATCACTTTCCCTTGTGGTAAGAAACACTGATTAAAAAGAAAAAGTTTATTTAGCCAAAGTGAAAATCAATAGCATCAGTCAGGTATCTGTTAAAAATAAATAAACCATACCTCTTTTTGCCTTCTATCAGCTACCTTTTCTTTTCAGGACCTGCAAACAAGATGTAGTAACAACTCACTCTGGCTTACCTGCCGTAGTCCTAAAAACTTTCTGGTAATAAATTAAGCCTGGAACTTATTTATTTACTCTAGAAGTTCTGCTAAGTAAATTACTTTTGCAGTATAAGACAGCACTTGTTCATAGCTAAGTAACTCATTGTGCCTGACAACGGGTTAATGGGCCAAAACAACTCATTTTGAGAGTGTCGGCTGTGTTGGTCCAGCAAACTGGTTCCAGAATCTCACACATCCTACATTCCCTTCGCACATCTGGACTGTGCACAGACAAAGTTTTCTTTCATATAAACTGTTTATTGTTCTGTGAGATTGATGCCGTTAATATTGGCTTTCAGAATGACAGATTAGCATCACCAGTTAATCAGGGCTATTAGCAGATAAATATCTGTAATTTAATCACTACAGGAATTTCTTTTCCAATAATAAGATTTACAAATGCAAGTGATTAAGTAATTAGCTTACATCTCCATAGATTACAATTCCTCTGAGCTTTCCTCTCTCACTTTTTTTCCCAAAAGATTTCAGTATTTAATTAAAGTAACTACTCCCTCCTTTACATGGTCTTTGTACGAACACATGAGAAGTGGGTTGGTTTTTTTTTCAAACCAAACTGCACCTTTTGTACATAATCCCACAAGGATCTTCCATTTCCGGACCTCTTCCATCTCTCTCCAAGGGTTAATACCCACCCTGCCAGTCTTTGCAGCTATAATCTTTCCCAGTACTTTTCCCAATCCATGCAGCAAGTGGGGTGCACAAGGGGAAAGAATAATTTACAGGAAGGGGGGAAAAATTGCCAATGGAAAAATTGTGTGCACTTGATAAAATAAGAGCCTGGCCTGCTAAAACAGTCTATCCAAACATTTCTCAAGGATCCCTTTGTTGCCTTTCCACTGACTTGGCCCTAGGGCAAAAGGCAAGTTCTACTCCTTCCAAACTTATATTCTCCTATTTGCAGAGTAATTTGACAGTTACTGTTAATTTCCTAAATGCAACATGAAAGCTGTTGAGGGAAGCTTGAAGAAAGGGTGGGGGGCAGGGGGGGGAAGAAGAAATTCATAAAAAGCAGCAGAGAATATGGACAAAATTGTTTCCATGTGTGGTGCAGAGGCACAGCTTGGGCAGAGATCTCTGGCCTTCCCAGAGTTTGACCTCTTGAGGCAGTGCCACTTTACAGGAGAAAAAGCATTGCTCTTTAATGAAGGCCTAATTTTTATTGCCACTCCATCGACTTCAAAGTGCTTCAGGTTGCCAAACATAATTTCACTGGAGGTATTTTCAGGTGCAAATACTTCATAAATAATTTCCTCATTAGATTACAAATTCCATTTAAAAAGTGAAAGGGGGGCTTGCTTTTCGAAGGTTTTCTTGGAAGCTGATTAAAAAATCTTTCAGAGGGATTCTTTATGACTTTAATTCTGAAAGAAAATAATTAAACAGTTTTAATTTTTTATTTATATTTTTAAGTGAACATGTAGCTTGGTAAAATGACCAAGTACGGTGGAGATGTTTTAATATGCTCTCAATTAAAACATATAATCCAATGCCTGTGTGCCTTTCCTTTTTCTTCCCCTCATCCTCAAATTGCTACTAAGCCCAGTGACTGCCAGCAACCAGTGTCAGCCTCACTGGGGCCCCAATTAAGTATGTAACCCTGTGATACTTCTGTATTTTTTGTGTTTACTTCCTGTCCTCGAGTAAAAATGTCTGTAATTAAAATACACTTCCACACCCCCACCCTGCGAAGCAGGCACGGGGAGCTGCTGAGGCTGACAAAGTGCTGCTGTCACTCAGAGGCAACTGGGATGATGTGGATGGCGTTGATCTTTAATGCACTTTGCAGGCTGAGATGGGCCCACTATCAAGGCAGAAGGGAGGCTGGTGGGGAGGGGATGGAAGTCAGGAAAGCTCCCATTCCAGCACTTCCGATGAATTACAGCAGCAGCAGCAGTCTGTGTCTCCCTGCCTGTCACTGCAGTGTCCCTGTCAGAGTCATTGTGCTCTGGTGCTAAACTTTAACACCTGAATGTTTGTGAGCCACCTTTTTCTACTCACTGGACAGAAATAGAAATGCCAGCTAGTACTTGGGCCCAGAGCAGGCCTATCACTTTTTTGTTTAGTCTGCTTTCTCTTGCCAATTATTCTGCAAATTTAACTAGTTATAGTTGTTCACTATTTCCTCTCATGAAGGTTGTTACTCTAGAACATAAGGAACAAGTGAATACCATTTATAAGAAGAAATGTAGGGAATTACTGATTGCTTTGAGAGTGCTAAATTAATTTTCCATTTCTTTTTCAGGGGAGTGATAATTGGAAGATGAAAGTTAGCACAAATATTGCAGAAAATATTTTCTTCTGTTGTCACCTTGAAAACCAGCTGGGTTTGATTATATTACAGACTTTTAAAACTGATACATATAGCAGGTTATAGTCTACAGCCATATACCTGCAGTAGGGCTTGTTAGAGACTTCTTATCTCTAAATCTGCACTAGGCAGGCTCCAGTCCCAAATCCTGGTATCTGAGCCTTTGCTTGACTACCCAACACCCATCTTACAAAATAAAATTCCCAGGTCATATCAGAAGCGATCATATTGATGCTTCAAAACCAGTGAAATGGTGGTGCTTTTTTTTTTTACTTGTGGATAATTGTACTCACTTTGTTGCTTCACACTTCTGAAGTGCCCTGTGCTAGCATCCCACAATTAGGTTACAAAGTTAGAGAGCTTTGGAGTTGCTAAGGGTCCTATTTCTGGTGGTTCCTCTGGAGTGCATGTCTCCCATTCAGTATGAATGTATCAAGGAAAATACTTGACTGCTCTCTACAGAAAAGAAGCTACAAAAAATAAAGCTGAGATTCATGGTTTTTCATGTTCCTTTGACATATAACAAAGGCTTGGCATCAGGCGCTGAGAAAGTAGTTATAACTCAGAGAGAGTGGCAGCTTTCTATTTCCACCAGTTACTCCTCTGACTTAAATTATAGAGATATGTATGATGGTTCTAAAAAGATCTCTGATTCAGACAGCTGGAAAACAATTTTGTCTCTTAGCCTAAAACAATTTTGCTGAAAAACCCCAAAAAAATAAACACAAAACCTTAAAGATATAGCCAAGATAAAAACAAAGCTTAAAATGAAGAGACATTCTGCTCTAGGAGAGATAAGAAATATGTTGGTTTAGTCATTCTGAGCACAAGATACACTATTCAAATATCATATCACACCTCTTTTGCAGAGAAGGAACAGCAGAAAGGATAGATGAATATAAGTGACAGAATACCTTTTTGTGCCTTTTCACTGGCTAACTAACATATTGGGTTACTTTGGGCACATCTGCATTAGCATTTCAATTAATATCTGAAGTTTATTTCTTAACCAAAAATCTCCACTTTTCCCATTTGCTGTTATTTGGTTTACACCATAGAATGGCTCAGAGTGCTAAAACTGCATCAGATGAAACTAAACTGAGGAATGCAGTCCAGGAACATGATTAACGTGGTGCAGCCTTAGCAGAAATTCAGTTTACAGGCTGGTTTGGTCAGTTCACAGACGTAGTTTAAGTCACAGTTTCATACAGTGTGAACCTCAGTCTTTTACCCCAACTGCTTCATTCTGTAGACCTGCTCCTCTTTATCTTTACTGTCCTGAGGGATACCAGATAGCCGTGTGAAATCACAGAAGGCAGGACTGAGATTGCAGAAATTATTTTTTTTCTGCTGTGTCAAAAATTTGATTCCAGTTATCTTCAGTTGTTCATATAGTCTATTTTCTTTTCAAGCTATTTATGCTTGTATGCTGTGTCAGAAGGAACAGAAAGGTCTAAACTGGAATGAAATTGGTGAGAATTATGCAATACTAAGGAGAAATTTAGGCTTCATGAACAGAGCCAAAAATATGGGTCCTACTGGAAGGAAAAGTCTCAGACAGTAAAGCACCATCTGCATTGCTGGCCATGCAAAACTGTGAAGATGAATGAAGTTGCAGTGGAAATTCAGGGTAGGGCCATTTTATTCTGAGGAGATAGCTGAACATGATATTTCCATTTTTCTTCTCTTTTAAGTCCAATTTAAATTCTAGTGACTGTTTTACAGGAGAAAACCCTGCTACAGCCATAAAAATACTGGAATTTTTTGCTAATATTGTACAGTACACTGCTGTATTAGCCAAATGCTGCTGTGATACAGCCAGGTTCAGATCATACTATCTATAATACAGAACGCCTGCAATTTTTCTTGTTTCCCTGGTAACAACTGTAAATGCACTGACTCCCTGGACTGCTCCACCCCTCCTGCTGCTGATGTCAGGCACAGGAGAGGCACATGTGCAACTCAGCTCTGTACCTGTCAAACCAGGCGGACGTTCTGTTTGATCACCCATGGTTTGGTCCCACAAAGACCATTCGTGTGGTGATCAGAGGGCAGTGTTAATTTAGTCAGATATCAGGATACTGGGCTGGGGGCAGGGTGGCGGGGCAGGGGGAGAAAAAAATTCATCCACTTGTGCTTTGGTTTTAATCAACAAAGAGAATGGGGAGGCTAAGAGAGCTATCATGTGACTAGAACTGAGGAAAAGTACTCCTTGCTGATAAAATCAGGATGAGCACCATTTCTATTATTGTCCTTAATTTCTGATAATTGGATGCTGCTCAATGCCAAAGTATTCTCAAATTCTATACTCTGTTGCATGCATGCCAGCAGGGTTTAGCATGAATAATGTTAATACAATGAAGAGGGAAGGAATGAATGAGGATTTTCCATGTGTTAGATGACAGGAAACTTTGAAACAAATGACCAGTCCTTATTAATGCAGCTATTATTTTGGTAAACCAACAAGAATGAATGTGGTATTCATGAAAATGTGATATGCAACACTGTAGGAATCCCATTGTAATTTTACAATTAATTAAGGTACCTGTAGCCATTATTGGAAAAGATTATGGTCTGACCTTAATACTCATGTAGTAAGCTGGCACACTGCCTGTTTTCAGCTCAGCATTAATGAAGATGAGCATTTGTATGCAACTCTGTCTCCTCTCGTCATTTTGTTCAGTGTGAGTTTATTTATATAATTCAGCATTTGCCTTAGTAATTATGAGTCATCATACTGCAACAGTGAGTTTATAAGTGAGTGCTAAGGTGGTTTATCTTATTTTTCATCATCACCCATGGAAGTGCATGCATGCATGCATGCATGATAATGCTGAAGTTTATTTGATGACTATGAATAACAGTGTTTGTTTTTTTTCAGTGGCCATCCATTCTGCTTCCCTTCTTTTTTGATAATATATGGTACACCTGCTGAAAAATTTCAGCTAAAATATTTTTAAAAGGAAAAAAAAAACCCAACTCTTTCTTATTAAGGGAGCATTTTTCAAAAAATAAAGTTAGTTATTTTCCTTTTTAAAAAGTGTTTTATCTAACACATCTGACAATATAAAGCTGATTTTGGTGTATTTAAGGACTTTTTAGCTAGCTTAGTAAAATGAAACTTAGTAGCAGTTGTAAGTAGCAGCAGTAGGAATTTTAACAGTACTGTTACAAGTAATTTGCCTTAATGCTTAGAATTTTCAGTCAGGACCACTGTGCTGGGAACTAACAAAAGAGATGATCACTGAAGGAAGTGACAGGCTATTTTCTACTTTTCAGAATTTAAGCAAGACTACACATATGTGCAGTTGCGGTGGCAGTGGAGTCAGTGGTCTTCCAAGATGTTCACGTTATTGAATAAGAGAGTGGAAGCAGAAACCAACAAAATGTTGTGAAGGTGAGTCCTTCTTAAGGGCTAGAGTGAATCCTGCAGGAGGACATTGACCCTACTCAACCACCCCAAAATGCAGGAACTGAAAATAAAGGATTCAGGCAGGATAAAAATTTTGTCTAATACCTGAGAAATTGTAGCTCAAAAATTTCTCATGCAGGCACAGATGCCTGAATAGTAAGAAAGCTGGGCCTGTTCAGCTTTCCAAGAGTGGATGGCAAACCTTGAGATAAAGAAGTATAATACAGACTATCTTCCAGCTTCCTCTTTTTTCCAAAGCCTCATTCCTATTATGCAGAGTAACAAGTATTTTTGCCAGAAGAGGGTTACACTGTTCACCTCTGTTGGTAGAATCTCATAGGGGAAAGTTCCAGATACAGTTCTTTCAAGGATGCACATACCTTTTGCTGGCAAACACAAGCATTCTCTTCCTAGACTCCAGGCTACATGCATGGAAATTAATTCCAGATTGGAACCTTCTAGCTGCAGCTAATGCTGTGCTGTGTTCCAGGCAAAAAGCTCATTCAGCCCATTCAGCTGAACTCTCATGATACTTGGAGAAAATGGGCATGTTAAATCTGTTATTTGGTGCCTGTTTGGAATTCACTCCTGTGTAAACAACTTGAACTACAGAACCCTATTCAATGAGCAGCCAGGCCTTCCATAGGCACCATGATTCCCTGACTGTTCTAAAAAAAAAACCAAAAGCAACTAGGATGGGATCCAGTCCCAAATTCAACATGTAAATAAGAGCGTCAACATCTGAGCCAAGTGTCCAAATACCCGTCTAATGTTAATGGGGAATAAATGCTACAATGAGTGAGGTACAGAAAGCTACTAAGGTGGTTAAATGTGAGGACCTGATTGTCCACACGTGGTGGTCGAACATCATATGAGACACCACAGTTATCCGTACAGACGCCCTGGACATATTGTAGAACCTATGAGATACCTTGCCTTTCTAAACTGACAGCTGGAGGCCAAAGTTCAAGGTGACATTAAAAAAAGCACCAGACACTCAAGTATGGCTGCATAAGTTGAACTCTAATTGCATATTTCTGGCTGCTCCAAATAGTCCTGAAGATAGATTAAATCCAACTTCAGTGGCAGCATAGACACCTTACTCACATGTGGATGTCTCCAGCATGGAAAGCTAAATTTTGGCCATAGAATCTAAAGCCTGAATTCCATTCTCGGTATGAAATTCAGCTGCCTGGCAAATGACAAGTAGGTATACTGCAGAGTGTCGTCCTTGGGTTCCAGTTGCCCAGAAATGTCCCTGGGGTCTTCCATAGATCATGTGTGTATCTTACAGGCATCAATACCCCTGCTGCCCCAGGTAATCCCAGGTGTCATTGATGTCTGTGTTCAGGTCACAGAACTGAAACACTGAACCCCTGCTTCCTGGTTTCCTGACTTATGCGTTTCCTCACGATTTGGATAAAGTCCTAAATAAAGAATGCAGAAGGGCCAATATGGAATATATTTCAACATGGAGGTAATGTGCACAAAATTTCTGATGCCCATAATTTTAAGGTATACCAAAACAGCACAGAAAAATGCACTAGCCAGTTGCAAGTACTAGTTTCACATAAAGAAAACATTTATTAGCTCCCTTCAAGTGGGGACATTCACTAAAGAAAGCTTAAATTTTCCAATATTCATAAACACTTCAAAATGAGTTGACACACTCCTGCTGAAATGAGAATTAAATGCATGCTCCAATTATGTTAATCACCAAATTCCTCAAATATTTTTCTTTTTTCTTTTTTTCATTTTTCTTTCATATTTTTTTCTTTTTTTTTCTTTATTCTTTTTTTCTTCTTCTTTTTTTTCTTTTTTAACATACCAACAGGGATTCAGAAGTTGCTGTAGTGCTATCCAACTTCTAATATTAAAAATTTTGTCTCATAAAAAGTGGATCTAACAGGCATCAAAGACTTGCATTCCACTGTGATTTGAATGGTAAAAAATGTAAAAGTGCAGATCTACACACCTTAATATTCTCAATAAGACTTTCCATCTTACATCTTTTCATCCTTTAACTGGATATGACTGCCAATTGGGTTCATATTAAAAAGTAATAAACTTGCACTGGACATAGTATAGGTATATTTATAGGTATCTTTATGTAATTGAGGACAAATGACATCTTGATTAAATTATAATTCAAGTAGACACATTTCAATAGCATTATTTTTTCCACTTAGTTACATTAGTGGTTTAACTTTTAGTCTCTTCCACCTCACCATTTCCCTGCCTTTCCAGTGAGATCTCAGTGAAGCCAGAATTCTCTCTTCTACAAGAGTTGCTTAATAAATCCTGTTTATCGATATCATGACATGCACTGTCCTCAAGATCCAATTTATTTGAACAAATTCTTTTTTTATTTGTAGCTTCTCTTAGAAATCATAAGCATAATTAAATATTGTCTATCTTTAATTCATTACAATAGCATGCATGTATTTATTACTCTGTAAACCTGCAGAATAAATCAAAATTTCCACATGAAATTCATATACGAAGAATTTAATTAAACACATATCATCTGTCATCCACCCAAAGCGCAAATCTTAGACTCTTTCAACTGTCCTACATGTCCATTCTCCATTTCCCAAACTGCCTACAAAACTAGAGAGGAATTTGACAACATGTTCTCATCATCAGCAAACCATTCCTGGCACATAAAGGAAGGAAAGTTAATTGCTGAGACAGTTAAACCTGATTTTCATGGGCTTCAGAATAGAATCCCATCTCGAATATTTGAACTGTTTATGGTTATTGAAATTCTGGTCAAAAGGTATTCTCAACAGCTTCAAGACTAAAACTGATCTGCACCAGCTATTACAGAGTTCACTCCAGGAAGTTCTGCTTATAAGTTCTGATGTAAACCTGAGAAGAATCAATGAAAAAAAATCACCAAGTGAGAGTTCAAAAGGAATGAGCCTCATTTCATCCCTTCTGATATCAAGGTATGGGTTTCCAAGCAAGCAGTAGAAAAAACAACCCCACAAAATAATAGAAGAAGGAAAAACAAGCAATGGTTTTGGACTCTACACCTAGAGGAAACAGCTGCATCTTCTTCACCAAGTGGAGATGGAAGAAAGCTCCTATGCATTGCTGTTACTTAAAAGGACTGATGTCAGCTCTAATATGCTCCTGAATGAAAAATGGCAAATACACTTTGCAGTAAAAAATGCTGGTATGATCTTCAGAAGTTTGTCTTAAAGTTCTTTTCAGTATAACCCTCAAGTTATAACAGAAACAAATTTTTTCCAGTTGTGTAGTGACTCTGTTGCATACTTATCCCAAAGTAATTTTTTTTTTTGTTTAAACAATACTCTGAATGACATTTAATGTTTAGTAGAATTACAGTAATTCTTAATACTCAGTTTCCAGAAAGACTTTTACATTTTTGTTGGACTGTGAATTTTCTTACTTAGAAGGCTTATGCTCCCCTACGTCCAACCCAAAATTCTCAATTTCAGTCCAGTGATGATATTAAACTTTAAGAAATTATTTCTACCTAACTGAAGCTATCTTACCTCTTCACCAAGAGCCAAACTTCTCTGGCCAAGTTCCTAATTTATACTAACTGCTAACATCAGAGAGGTCTATCATTTGTAGTCCTATATACCTTCCCACCTTCTCCCCCCAAAAAAACCCCTCAGACAAGCCAAAAACATCACGTTTTTTTCATTGAGAAAAAAGAAAAATGTGAACATAGCACACTAGTAATTTTCAGGCCTGGTCGCAAAGCCAGGTTATTTTTGTTTCCCCAAAGTCATATTATGCAGAATAAGTAAACAATAAAATAAGATAATCAGAATTGAGTGGAACTCTTGAAAATGGCAAGGTTGAAAGTATTTTGAGCAATGACAGATTTTGTGCAAAATACCAGTGAACACAGTAAGGTACAGTACTACTAGAGCAAAAGTTTTCTAATTCTCTTGCAGCCTCCATTTGCTTTTCGAGGGAAATACTCTTCAATACTCTTCAACTGACTATTTATCTTTGTCAATTTTCAATACATATTTTCCCAAGAAATTAGTCTTTTGACAAGTAGCCAAGTAACACAAGGATGCTGCTGCAGTGAAATGATTTGTCCAGTCATTGCTCATGCAAAGCCACACTTTAGTAGCTTTGTAAATATCAGAGTTTGTAAATATCAGTTTGTTTGACTTAGGCTCATTTCCAAAACTGACCTCTTTTGTCTCTCCTGTAGGTCTCAAGAAAATCTTTTGCTTTTATTTACAAATTGGCCTGTATTTTTGAGGGAAAGAGGTTCTTCTGGGATTTTGTTTTAATTACCACAGCATATCCCCCACAAACCTTGTTTCTGTTCTCCTGTGAGCCTTTGTAAAATTCTTTCTCCAGCCTCATGAACCAGCCCACCTGGCTACAGTAGGGAAGGGCAACAAAACTGGATAATGATGGCGCTGTGATGTTCTAGTGGTGAACAATGATACACTCCATCCAAAATCAGGGCAGATGTGCAATGTTGCATGTGCCTAGCCAGAAACCTTGTATCTCCTAGGTTATTTTGGCTGATGTCAGAGCATTTTGGTTGGGGGCCTTTATGTCCTTTTTCAGGGACTACAACTCCAGCCCCAGTGAGACAATACTGTTGTGTCAAAAACACAAAGTTCCTGACAGGTAATACTTAATACTAGTTGTTTGCAAGAATATTTTTCCTCTTTCTAGATATATTGTAAGAGAGGTTTTGAGGAATTTTTTTATTCCAGTCATTTCTGATACCTTACGTGACTGATTTACAGTTAATCATCTCCATACTATCTTCTCTCATATCTCCCCTCTACTAAAGTCAATAAAATATTACTTTAATAATTTCCATTTGTTTCAGCTCAGAGTAAACAACACTCCAGAAGTAATGACACACTTAGTAAGGTCAGTTGCTAAGTTATACCCTTCCAACCCCTACAAATCTTAATGGAAAAATCTAAAATTACTCTGCAGAATCTGATAGGTCAGGGTTTTGCCCTCTGAGACAGGAAAATTATTTGAATGAGATAAAAAAAAAAAGGAAGAACAAAACCTTAAGGGATAAAGATTAGTATTATACAGGGGTAAGCTTAGAGTGGAATAGAAATACATATCTCCTGACAAAGTTTTTAAGACTGAACAAGGATAAGTGTAAAAATCCTTCCTTCCCAAAGCCAGGGATGCCAGAAAGGTGATGAATTTCATTAGTAGGGGAATGTGTTTTTTTCTCTGGAAAGTAATGAAAGATAGACTGCCAGTACTCTGAAAGCTGTCATGAAATAAAAAGGAGCAGATACCAAATGGAGTTCTTCCTCTATCATAGAACTAGACACTGTCCTATGTCTAGGAACCATGAATACAAGTCTTACTGAGATTTGTCCTACTTTATTTTTTTATTACCAAAAATCTTACACCTATATTTCATCTCTCTCTTTTTCGGAAGCAAATCTCAGACATGATTTTTTGCAATATTCTTAAAAACAAAGACCAAGTTAATTTATTTACAACTAACAGTTAGTAACTATAGTCTAACCTTGGTTTATAACAGGGCTATCAGTTAAAAAAGAAGATAATTTCCTGATTAATTTCCTTCTTTGTCCCTAGAGTTTCTAAGAACTCATATTTAGGTGTACAGATAAGATTTTGAGCTGCACTGAAGGCTAAAATTTCCAAAAATTGAGTGTGCTGACAATTAGACAACCAAAAACTTGCACAGATCTCTCCTGTTTTGAACTAAAATACAGATAATCTAAATTGATCAGTCACAACGAGCCAGCAGCTGACCACAGGTGTCTCTGACCCAGCAGACCAAGGTAAAGGAATGTTGGAAAGAAAACTTTCCCTTGGTCAGGGGATTACGTTAGAGAATACCCAGGAAAACTTGTCATTCACAAGTCCATGGTCCCTGATGGGATTCCTCCACAAGTGTTGGGAGAGTTAGCAGATGCCATAGCTAGGCTGCTCATGACGGTCTTTGAAAGGCCATGGAGGTCAGAAGAGATGCTTGACAACTGGGGGAAAAAAAAAAGTTACCCCAGTCTTTCAAAAAGGGCAAGAAGGAGGACACAGGGAACTACCAGCCAGTCAGCCTCACCTCAATCCCTGGAAAGGTGATAGAGTCCCTCATTCTTGAGGCCATCTCTATCCATGTGGATGACAAGGTCATTAGGAACAGTCAACATACTAACTGATTTACACTAAAGGCAAGTCATGCTTGACCTGCCTTCTACAATGAAACAGCTACCTCAATGGGTGAGGGGAGAGCAGTGAATACTGTCTACATCAACTTCAGCAAGGCTTTCAACACTGTGTCTCTCAACATCCTCATACTCAGGATGTGTGGACAGTAAGGTAAATTGAGAAGTGGCTGAACAACAAATGCAAAAGGGCCATAATGGCACAGGGTCTAGTTGAAGACCTGTCACTAACTGTGTCCCCCCAAGGTTCAATACTGGGCCCAGCATTAACTTATTTATCAGTGGCTTGGATGAAAGGGCAGATGCCTCCTCACTGGGCACACATTACATTTACAGCTTAGTTGGTATGGAAGTTAATGGCTCTGTTTCATCAGGAAAAGAGAGCATTCTTGAGCAATTGTGTTCTAAAATTAACAGTTAGCTACATCATAGCTCATGCCAGAAATACATGAGATATGGATGTCTATGGGAAATACACAATTTCCTAGAAAAATAAAAGAAAAAATCTGCATTGTTTGTTTTGGTTACCAAAAATTCTCTCAAGTGTCTTAAGATACTTAAAGATTAGACTGAAATCTGCCAAAGAGTTTTGCTTTTCTGTGGTCACAAATACCATTCCCCACTGAACTATACATTCAGGATAAATCTCATTGTTAAAGTAGACATGTCTAGGTTTGAGGATTTTATTGTCAGTGCTATAACATAATTTGGTTTTACCCAAGTTTTTCTTTTATTTTCCTCTCGGTAGAATTCAAGGACATTTTTGGAGGATGATCCTTCTCCTTGGGAAGTGGCCAAGGTTTTGAATAACGAAATGTGACAATAATTAAAAAATTGTTTGAGTGGGCTAATGAACTATGATCCACTGAGTCATGGGTTTTAGAGCAGGTGTCTGACTGCAAGCCAACTGTGAGATTTGTTTTTTCTAGTCATGTGTCAAGGTATGTTGCATCGTCTGGGCCTCTCTTGGAAGCAGATGTGATTTTTTTAATGTTTCTTTCTGCTTTTTTGCTTTTCTCCAAGATCTGTACTCTAAATTTTACTTTTTCCTAAATGCAAAATACCTCATTTTCTTATTGCTTGAAAATGAAATTAAATCCATAAGTGGAGTTATTTGGGTTTAAGTAACCTTCTAAACTGAGGACATGAAACTGAGAAAATTAATTTGACTTCCATTTGTGATATCTTATTACAGGGAGACACAAAGAAAAAAAGTATTATGTATGCTATATATTCTTGAAGAGGAATGGCTCCAAGCAACACTTGGGGAACATCCATGAATGTCTTTCCTGAGGAAAAAAACCCATGTTTTTCAGGGCCTTTCAGAGGCACAAGATGAGGCTCAAGGGACTCTGAGTCACTTCTGGTAAAAATGCCCATCAAACTTGCCAAAACCAACCCACACAGCAGTGCTGATTACTCTGCAGGCTAGGATTGTGATTTACATTTAATCATTCACGGGCACTTCCAGCATTATGTATTGGTATACCCTGACTGAATGTGAACCAAGGTATGCACCTCAAAAGACAGCAAATGCCAGATTACCAGACTAGGAAATGCAGAGAAGAGAGGACTGGGGTCTAAAATCCTACAGAAGGACTGTGAGGCTGCCTCAGAGTAGCCTACTCACCATTCCATATATCTTGAAGCCCACAACACTTATGTACTTGCTGTGGTGTAACCCCTGTAAGCAGCTAAGCACCACCCATCTGCTTGCTCACTCCTCCCCTGGGTGGGATGGGGGAAAGAATTGGGAGAGTCAAAGCACAAAACTTCATGGGATGAGTTAAAGAACTTCTAATAGATAAAGCAAAAGCCACACACACAAGCAAAGCAAAATAAGTGTTTCATTCACTACTTTACATTTGAGAGATTTCTCTGCATTTCCATAGGTAGGGCTTCATCACACCTAATGGTTGCATAGACAAACAACCCTACTCCAAACATCTCCACTTCCCTTCCCCCCTTCTTTCCCTATCTTTATTGCTGAGCACATTATATGGCATGAAATACTCCTTTGGATAATACTTGTTGGACTCAGTTGTCCCAGCTGTGTCTCCTCCCAATCTTTCATACACCCCCAACCTATTCACTGGTAGGGCAGTGTGAGGAGCAGAAAAGGCCTTGTTTCTGTGCAAGCCCTGCTCAGCAATAGCTAAAACATTCTTATATTATCAACCCTGCTTTGTTCAAAAATCTTCCATGCAAGATACTATGAAGAACATCAATTTTACCCCAGCCAAAATGAGTGGAGTACTAATGGGTTCTCAGATTGTGCGTTCAGGTCTTCCACAGTATCCCATCTGCCCCTTTCAGTGTGCATATCTCCCAGAGCTGAAATTTGCTTTAGGTAGTACATGACTGTAACATGAGGCCCTGAGAAGCTGCTACATCCAACTGCTGCAAAAGTGCCCTGGTATGCTACAACTTACACTAGAACAGCTTATACACCTTGTTATAACTACTATGCTCTGCAGCAACTCTGCAGCCCCTTATACGCTAATAGGATCTTTTCAGTTTCAGAACGTGTTTTGTACAATTACATTTGGAAAGGAAAATATTGCTAAAGCTCAAGTAATGTCCGATTTCATATCCAAATCAGACCACATGATGAGCTGCGTCTGATTCCTGCAAACATGAAATGTTTCATTCCAGCAAGGCATGAAACCAGGCTTGATTCACATGGCGTATACTTTTGTTTTGAACTTTTGCAGAATTCTGTTCTGTATCTCATTACCAGTCCCCAAGAGACACCCCGTCTCTAGCCCTTAAATGGGGATTTAGTCAGGAAGTGTCTCATATACCACAAAGCAAGGTTTCAGGTTTTGGCAAATCAGATATCTGAAGGAAAGTGGATAAATGGTGTCGGAGATGAGCTTTCATAAACAATTTATGTGTGTGCATTTCTCATGGAGAAACAATGAGGAAATAATTTGAAATAACACAAGGGTACATCTCTAAATGTGTTTTGCAAGATTATAAAGATAGAAGTATTAACCCATGCTAGACTAGACTGCAATATTTGGTGTATTTATTGCCTGGCTCTTGAATGCCTGGCTCTGTAAGCTCTTTTGCTAAGCTAATCACATGCCACTAGATGAAGTCTTCCTCTTCTTGTGGCCAGGTGGCCAGGTTTTTTGTATTGAAAACAGAATGCTTTACTGTAGAGTAGCACTGCTTAAAGGTGTGAATTACAGGCTTCCTGAAATCTGAATCTTCACAAAAATCTGACTACGCATTTTGCAATCAGAGCAGCATATGAAATTGTTCTGTGGGAAAAAAATAGGGAAAACACAAACTCCAGCCTATCAGAATTATATCTCACAAAATAGAAACAAATAAGCTTTTTTAAAACAACTCCAACATCCTGCAATCTTAAATGCTCTCAGGCTTGCAGATTTAATTTTTATTATTTGCTCAAAAAGGGCTCACTGTTTTCCTCAGTTTTTCTTTCTAGCCCAGAGGTTCAAAAAGTAGCTGAAACCCTTAAGGTCACCAGCCAGCTACATATGCTGGGTACAGTAAGATTTTCCAAGCATCTTTTACATTTCTCTGCTATATGACTCATTTTTCTTAATCTAAATTCCATTTTTCTTATTATTTAATTGTACAATGTCAGCATCAGCAAACAGGATAAACTTTCTGTTTGCTTTCATGCTTGAGGCTCACTGAAGACCACCCAGAAGTCCTGGATGTTGCTCATGCACTGGGTAGTGTTCCTGGTTGGGAGAACAATGTTAACATGAGCACAGCCTCTACAGTTCATAGGTAGTTATTCCTCCAGTTCATAGGTAGTTATTCTAAAAGAAGTAGGCTTAAAGGGATAGCGAAATATTAGGTAGATTTGCTGGGAATCTAAAGTTAAAAAGACAATAGATCCAGACTTTACATGTATATATACAAATTCTGTACTGGGGAGTGAAACAGTGAACTGTAGCCATTATTCTAGTGTTGCATTTCAGTATATAAGGTTACTCTTGAGCTGGGATGTACTTTTAGCGTTCTAGGAATGTAAAGCTGTCCAATTCACCACCATTTCTATAATGTATCTTCATGTTTTTCTCCCACACCACTCCAGATATACATGTTATATGTCTCTTTGCCACTAAGCTTTGCAACATAAATTAAGGAGCAATCAAAGTACTATACTGTGTGTCTTTTGAGGAAATTGTCTCAGATTTGACAGGAAAAGGACTTTTCAAGATTTCCTATTTCTTTCTCTTTCAACTTATTATAGCATAGTGCAACCCCAGCAATATTTGACCCCAGCCTACATTGGTCCCATCTCCTGTTACCTGTCAGCTCTTTGAAAGCTTCATTGACCTTCATTTTAAACAGTGTTTCTCACATGAAGAGTGCATATATTCAAATGCTATGATTTCAAACATAGCTGATTGAACAGGACAAAGTCATATCTTATCCAAAATGCTTTCTGATTTATTACTACTGTTTGAAGACTACATTTATCAGCCTGATTGGGTTAGCAGAGCAGCTAATAAACCAATGTGCTTACTCTTTGACAGCCTCAGGTAAATATGTATGGATAAGAACCAAGATTAAAAACCTGCTATGTAGCAGATGCTGAAACTAGTTCAAAGCAAACATTCAGGAAAAAAAAATTAGAATTATTATAAGGTGCAGCAGGTAGCCTAGCAATTATTTAATAGTTTCTGCCACAGAGGATGCACAGTAATATTGCCTGTCCTGAAGTGATTAAAAAGCCATATACCCTACATCCACCACTACAGCATTTTTTTTCAAATTCAATTACTGCTTAACAGTTGAAAATAATACTTTTCAACAAGTTAGGAAAAGAGAGGAAGAACTATGTAATCTCTAGCTAATATTCCATAGACTGTTGAAAATTATAGCAATGGCTATACAAGATGCCAGTAGTACAAAGTTCAAAACCATAATGTTATTTAAATATGCTGGAAATTTTCATATCCACAACAAGTTAGTACATAGATTTTACATGTTATCCCAAACTATTCTTACCACTTCAGTGTTTCTGCCTCTTGTGGAAACACAGTTGAATTAGTAACATTGAGTTTTATGCATAGTATGTGTATGTATGTATATATATATATATGTATATATAGCATATATATAATGTATTTCGATATGAACAAACCTTCTGAGACATGGGTAGACATGGGAATTCTTTCAGTTTAATGGAAATCTAACACCTGTAATCTTCCATATCCAGCAGCATTTCTATAATTTAGCCAGTTGAAGACAAAAGGTTAAAATTACTTTGAGTATACTGATCCTGCTGAGTAAAAAAGAGCCAAAGATCAGACTACTTTCAGAGAGCAGTCTTATCCTCACCTTTCACATCTTTTAGATGTTAGGCCACTCTTTGACTGCGATGGGATAAGGGATGCACCAATGTGCACCAAGATAAAACCAATGTGCTTCAAAAGTCAATTTCCACTGGTAACAACTCCTCCCAAGAAGACTGGATTGAAATGTAGCAGCTTGGCTCCCCCATTCAAGTTGAGAGGAGTTCAAGAATCCTGCCTCAATACAACAAAAGCACTCATTGGCTTTCATGGTCAGATCTGTGATGAACTGGATGTAGCTCAATGTTCTAATGAGTAACAGGTGGAATTGTGTGGCACTTTTTTTTATTGTTATTTTGTTTTATGGTCATTTAAATCTGAAAAGGTGGAAAAGCTAAATAGAACAGCAAACATCTGTATAAGTCTGAGTTGCATGTGTCACCTGGGATATTGTGAAGTAGGTATGTTTCTACACGTGGTCTGTCTAACTGAAACAATTTGACCCCCTAAAGAAGATGCACAGTGCAGTTACTTGCCTAGCCTAGGCAGTAGTTAGCAATCCCCTGTATAGACTTGCTGGCACAGGCAGGAGGCCCTCAGAGGCACTGAAGTAGTTCATTCAAGGAAAGGCTCTAAGGCCACAAGTGCCTTTGCAGGTGAAGTCATTCTCTACAGGCAGAAGGGGTGGCCACATCAACTCCATTTTTCAGCCTGCTTCTAAGGATGTTATATATCTCCTCTCCATGCTTCAATAATATTTTGCTTCTTGCCAGCTCAGGAGCTGTAATTCCAGCTCTGGAGTTAATATTGTATGCTCAGCTTTGATTTTGAGCACATCTGCAGAGAAGTGGGAGCAGTCTTCACATCAGCTAAGTGCTCTCTTCAGGCTGAGGAGCGGAGAAGAATGCATTCATTGCATTCAATGAGAGTCTGCTGCACTCATGTGGTGAGAGCTACTAGTATTTAAGACAACTTGGGCATCTCTGCACACCACGACACTCTTCTCGGTTGACCTTCCATGTTACTTGATGTGCTCCTTCCAGCCCACGTTGCCAAACAGCTCGTATGTATTGTCTTCAGACATTTCACAGAAACAACACCACAGTAAATAAAAACTCAGCAAACAGACAGGGCTAACACTTCACTGTTGTTGAGGGTTTTTTCCCTCTTCTCCAAAAAGTTCAGGAGTTAGAAAATGGCAGAATAGAGAGTGCTGTGAGGCCTCCCATTCTTGTTCATTTCATGGTAGGTCTCCAGAGCAATTTCATTGTCACACCAACAAAAGGAGCCTTCTCTCAGCATCACAGATATTTCTTGGGATTATCCTTCCACTCTCTTTACCTTATGACTATTGTGTATGTCCCCTTACACCTACTCAGAAGCAGACATCAAATGAATCTTGGAAACAGGAAACTGTGCTAACTTCCATTCAGATCTCTGTTCAATACTCCAGTGACTGCTGGGCGGGGTGTCTTGTCCTTGCTTGGGTTCCTTTGAACTAGCAGCTTAAGAGATGCGCTTTCATTTCCCTGAGCTATCCTTCTCATTTTTAATCCATACAGTTTTGTCCACCAATTTGGCTGGTCACATTTTTATTTCCACAGGAAAAAATACATGTCCTAGTGCCGAAAGTTCCCTTCTTTCTTTCTAACTAAAAATTCTTGATTTCCGTTCCCCCTTCTAATTAATTTTCCTCAACAATCTCCACCCCTTTTAGCTGTCTACTCATAGTATTCCCTAAGTTAACATTAATTTACATGCCTTATCCAAATGTACTTCGTATTTTAAATAGATTAGGAGTCCATTCCTTTGAAGTAGTCATAATATTTGACAAGAAGCTTTCTCTTCCCCTTCCCCACCACCTCCCCAAATGAATGCAATACCCTTGGAAAGGTCTGCATGCTCCACTGCAGTCTAGGGGGAGGGAGGAAGACATCTGTGTATATACATAGGTACACTTACAGATTTGCATATGTTTGCATGTGTGCTTATGTGTGTGACCATTCTGAAAATCCAAACCTGCCACAAAGCCAAAGCAGCACAGGCCTCCTCCTGCACTGCGGAGCCAACAGATCAGTCCTTGGCCCTGATCTGAAGAGATCTCCTCTGTAGATGCAAAACATTTGCATCTTATTAAGGAAGAAGATAAGCTACTTTTCTAGAACTGTAAAGTTTGTGCAGCATGAAAGGGTAACTAATTTGTGAGCAGGAAAAGAGTAGAGACACATTTCTGTCAAGAGAGAGGGATAGAGGGGAAAGAGGTACTGCATATTATTAAGCTACTTGATCACATATGTCTTTTCAAAGGAGAGAAGAGGACATTAGCAGCAAATAGAGGAACATTGTCATCTGCAAACATAAATATTTCAGATTTCAGGTACACTGGGAATGTCATTAATGTAAAAACTGACAGGAAAGGGCCCTAGAGTCAGCAATGACCGTGGGAGGCACTTCAAGAGACAGGAGAAGGGGCTCTGACAACAAGCACTGTAATAATAATAATAAACTCCTTTGAAAGTCATGCAGGAGAAAGGTATAGAATCAGGACAAAGAAGCTGTATCCCGGCATTTCAGTTTGAGTTTGGAGGGGCAGAAGAGAGGAAAGGAAGAACCTGCTCCTTGCAGTGTTAAGTGCTCTTGTTGCTGGGGGTTAAGTAAGTTAGTGTCTGTGGCATGCCCTCCATCCTACAATGGAGAAAAGGTGATCAATACGGTGAAATAGACCCTCACCAGTGAGCTGGTTGGATGAAGAGAAGACATAAATAGAGCAATTAATTATAAATAATTTAGATTTAAGGTGGAGATGAATCATATTACTTGCCAACAGGGTCAACAGATAGAGATTAAATCTATCTGGAGTTTCAGCCACATGATGTGTTATTCCCTGTCAGCCAGAATATTGTCCTGGAAGGCTGGAGAGGCAACAGAATAAAGGAGGTGAAAGGGTCAGCAATTGCTGTAGAGAGTATAGGCTAATTCTTTATTGAATGAACATCTAAGTAGGATGGTCAGGGTCTTTCTTCTTGGTCACATTCCACATCTAAAGTGCTCATTTTAATGAATTAAACAGACACAAAATTGCTTAGCAAAATGTTTAAAAACTCAAACAAAAAATACGACAGGCTGTATGAGAAATTTTGATTCCTTGTGTGAATGAAACCTATTCATATATGAACATGGGATATGAATGTTCAGCACTGGAATTCAGCACATTATTCACCATCAGGGTTAACAAGGACTATTTATTTCATATCTACACTATAGAATTACACAGATGTCCCTATCTAGGTATTGGAGGGTTTAGACCTATAATTAAAAAAATAAAATGAACATAATAAGTAATATTTTTGACAGCTGTCATTTAGTTCTTCATTATTTATGATGAAATTACATCACATACTAGTAACTGTGCTTTAGGATGCTTTAGTATATTTTAATGAAGTCCTAATGGTTCTGAATCTCAGTACGACACCCAGCTATTATATATTTTCTGAGAAATAGGAAGAGACAAATCAAAATATTATGAATGCAAATTACCGCATGGTAGGAAGTGAGGACCTCCTGTATTATTATTGTCACTTCTTCAAGCAAGAAATGAATCCATTTCTGGGGGGATGGGAAGGAGGGAGGAAGGAGGATGAAAAAACAAAAAGCAAGCTTGTTTCTCCTTCAAATTGGTCCTGATCCAAAGCAGGAGCCCTAAAGAACTTCCCTTGTCTAAATTTCCAGACTGGAACCAATTGGTTGACCTTTGGCCTTTTACAACTAACTGCCCTAGAAGCTTTGAATATTAAAGGAAATATATTTAAAAAGCATGTCTTCATTTGTTTTAATGTTTTGAAATTTACCATGCTAATCAGTAAGTTAGAATAATCTTGAAATATTAACTGGCCATTTGTAATCTTTTTATCAACTACAAAGAACACATAAATGGATCCCAGGTTTCCTCCCTGGGGGAGATAAGGAGTTATTCAACTGATACCTCCATGGCTGGAAAGCCTGGGATCACTCCACAACACGTGGAGACTTCCAGACATTATTACATGCGCTGAACGAATAATGTTTGTCTTTAATAATGTCCCCTCCAGATAGAATTTACCCAAATGTAAACAACTTTGCATTACTCAAACACTTGAAAATAATGCAAAGATCCAGGACAGAAATGCAAACCAGACAGCAAAAATACAGTGCTATAGCTGAGCTTGATTCTTGCTAAAGTGGTTTATACGGGTGTCAGAAGGGCTGAACTAAAAACTAATGACAACCGTCTGACACGATGAGTACCTGGCCTGTCTTCTGTGGATTGATTAAAATGTGCTTAACCCAAATAAAACTTTAAATGGCTTCTAAAGCAGAAGAATAATAGAAGCAGAACCTTATTTTAGTCCTCACATTTTAAAAAGATAAGACACATATCTAATATACAATGGAATAATGTGAGTCTCAGGCAAGTCAATTTCAGTGAAAAGAGCAGCTTTATTTCTCTAAACAATACAGAGTAGCAAAGGTAAGAGAAAGATTTACTTCTTCAATAAGTAGTAAGCAACATGATTTCACTCAGCGTTGAAGGAGATAAACACAATTGTTCCATTCAGATATGATAAAAGCTACCAATAAAACACAAAAAGTAAGAAATATATGGTCTGATGCTGTTGTACATGGCCAGAAGGTGCCCTGATTTGGGGTAGTTATCTATTCATAATGCTCTAACTTTGACTGGCAATCTCTGTTATGCATTATGTTGTCATACAAGAACAAGATGGCGCCTGAATCTGCTCCTGGAAAATAAGAAGCAAACATTGTCTCACTGCTCTTACTAAAAGACATCAGATCTACAAGGGGACACATGAATACATGATGGTAGCACACTTATGCAACATGCATTTCAGTTGAATGATGGTAATACACTGTCCACATTAGTGACAAAGTGAAAGAAATTTAGGGAAGTCTAAAAAATGTACAGAGGTGACCATAGAGGTGCTAATTCTTACAAAGACAGACTAGAACAATCAAACAACTGAAAATGTTCTGCATCTATTATCAACAACCACACAATCTTAAAAGTAAAACCATAAAAAAAAAAAAAAAAAAGGAACTGATTTCCTTAAAGAATTGCAAAATGTAGGACACTGTAATAGCAAAATATTAAAAATATTACCCATGAAACAAGATCCTCTCTCTGCATACATAACATTGCTGCCAAAATCTGCATAGAAAAAGGAAAGAATGGATTCACTTAATAAAGTGGTTTTGTTTATAAATACCAGCAGCAAAAGAGTTATCAATCTGAAAAAAAAAAAGTGAGAATGTATTTTTTGGTTTTATGCCATCACACTTTTTTTTCTGTTTGCCCTTCCCATGCAATCTACCAGTAACTCCTAAATCTATTGCTCAGTTTCAACATCCTTGATGGGGAGTAATTTTTCAAAGACATTAGGTATCTATACATATTCTTAAAATAAATGCTCAGGTAACAGAGGAACAGAGGTACCCTGCTCAGAGAAAAAATATAGGATGAATCAGAAAACTGAATACACGGAGGAGAAAGATATTACAATACTAAAATCATGGAATAAGAATTGTAATTTGATCAGGGGACTGTGTCTTCTTAGACATTAGACTATATAAACATGAGGAAATAATTCTTAAAAAAAAAAACAAAAAACAAAAAAACCCACCATACCAAAAACCCAAACAACTGCAGACTGAAGAGTCCAAGAAATTTGTGTCCAGATATAGTTACAAGGAATATTTCCAAGCTCTCATCAGTGAAGACCTAGTCAATTTTCCCCACAGTTTGGAGAGCTACACAGGTGACCTCCACTGGTGCCTACTCTAGGCTGAGCTGAGAGCATCTTCACACAACTTTTACTTTATTGACTAGAGGTTCATAGGCTGTAATAGCAATGGTTTTCCATGGCATTAGACAAATATATTTAGGCAACAGAACTGAGCTCTGAAAACTATCTTAAACTTTATTTGTTCCACTGATAGGAGAACTGCTAGCATTTCTGTGCTTTCTAAACATTTTTCTTCCTGTTTTTTTACTGTTGTCATTCTGCCATGATCAGATTACTGCAACAAGAGCATCTGTCACTGCCATCTTTGTAGGCTGCCATCTCTACACGAGTTTTATACATTTCTTTTTACCTGCCACATTTTCTTTTGTGGCCATGGACACATAATAGTCACAGACATCCTTGAGCATGCACCACAAAACAGATTACCACAGCTTTAGAATACATGTGAAAAAGATTACAGTGAGCAAGGTGCTACTGTAACTCAAGGAATTTTTAAGCAAAATATATTTACAGACTTCATAACAATTCTGAGGGCATAAATAGTATCTAATATATCCTAGTATCTAGGATTTTGTTCCTTATCCCACACGCTTATTTTGCTGATTCTCTAATGCCTTTAATATAGTCATATGCATCAATTAAAATCAATACTCTTATAAAAACATCTTCATATACATTTGAAGATTTTAAAGACCAACTTCATGACAAAGATGTAGAGAAACTATTTTTCTAACATTATTTTTCCTGACATGTTTCTATACATAGTGAGAACAAATTTAAACAGCAAGCTGGAACAGAATACAAAAACCTTTTGAAACAAAGTACCCCACATGGTTTGTAAAAGTTTTTGAATTCTCTATAATTGGAATTCTCTACAATTTTGAATTCTCTACAATTAAGACTGTAGGAGCCAGCAAAACACCTCCTTGTGCTTAAGTGAGAAAAGTTTTAGAAGACTGAAAGTGAGAACTAACATAGCAAGAGCAAATAATATTTTAAAACATGACCAAAACATGATTTAGCGACCAAAATCAAGAGGGACATTTATGTCACATGGTCATTGATGATTTGATGCCTTGTGCTAGGTCTCAGGGTGTGAAAATATAGAGGAATTCTTCAGGACAGAAGTGACTGATGTACTGCATGTGCTCAATGAACTATGCTGATCAGCTTAACCCATTTGCCAAAAGAAAAAGGAAGATAAACGTGGAGTTCAGCAGTGGCTTTTAAATCCCAAGGGTGATGTTAGCTGGTACATGGACATCTTTAATTCTGCACTAGGGGCCAAAGCAGTAGAGTGTCCCTAAAGATGGTTTTCAAAGATGCAGAGCCACTGACATGCAGAGACAAACAGAAAAATGGTGACTCTTGTGATGGAGAGATGAATCCATCCCTGTTCACATACAAGGGGTTTAATCTGCTGCAGAAATGGGACAGGGCAATTAAATGAGAGAAGAATTGCAGTGGGCAAAATTAGGTTGTTCACCTACAGTCTGGCAGGATTAATCCTCATACAGTTCACCTACCCAAATCCTGTTTCTTTAGGCTTTGTGCCAAGGTGAGAGAAGCATTTCCGATAGGCAAACTGCAGGCTTAAAGTATTTATAAACAGAGGGAAAGAAAAGGATCTGAAAGATTGTTCAGATTGCTCACACAACTATTAAACTCATGTGGAACATGGTGTCAACCCCTGAATGCACTGAGAAAAGGAAGCATTCAATGAGGAAAATTTAATAAAAACAAACATATTCTGATAGGATTACAGCATCAAAAGTGCATGTGTTCCACATGTTTTTATTTCTCTTTAAAATTAGAAAAAATATCTTTGCTTGATGCATCCTGTAGGGCACTAAGCCAGAAAACACTATTATACTATTTCTTGCTTCATAAAGAATTTCATTTAAACTATGAACCTTGTGATAGGTAATTATATGCAGGAAGCAGAGCACATATGAATTTTATATTTATGGTCTACGCTGAGGTCACAATTTAAATTCTAAAAACTGCCTTCAGAAATACCAGTTAGTGTGTCGTTTTTATTTTAATTGCATTTCCTCCCCTCTGGTACAGCATGATCAACTGAAAATCAGAACACATGTTTTATGTAACATATTTAAAATCTAGCAATAAACTATTACCATACATATAAACATTAAATCCATTTGGAATGTTGCTAACGGAGACGGGGGAAGGTCGTGGGAGGTGCTAGTAGATCCTTTTGCCCATGAGAAGAAAACAGCATTAAAACATTTTCACATGCTCCTCATAACAACTGCTGTTAATGAGCTGTTCTCCTTCTTCCTGTGGTGCTATCATTATAACTTTTTATTTCCAACTACAGATATCTGTAAAAAAAGAATTACCAATTTATTTTTTCTTTTTTTATGCCAGTGAAATATAAATATGCTAGTTCCTTTTGTTGCAATAGGTAATGGCACCAGAACCAGCTGGGGCTCAGAGAGGACATAGTTCCACATCTCATCCAGTCAGAACTATGGGACTACCAGTACTAGAGGTTGTGTTGTTTTTCCCCAAGGGTCTATTTTTTCAAAGTTTAACACTGAATGTGGTCTTCAACTTGGGAACTGAACCTGAACCCTAATGCTGACCTTGTATTGGCTGTATACAGTACTTGTAAAACGCAGGAGTGCCCTTTGCCTACTGCCTATTGCATGTGGGCTGTGGCTGGTCTACCAAAATGTTGGCAGCAAGTGCTCTTACCCAAGTTGGTTATGTGGTTACAACATCCACATGGAAAGGAGATGTGTTCTGTCAATTAGCATGAGGAGTCCTGCTGAGAAACCCCATCTTCTGCTCTCTGTGTCCAGGTTTTAATCCTTCACTCTACAAAATCTCTGCAAGCAGGCTGGGGCATTCATCTAGACTCCTTCTGTACTCAAGGAGAAAACAAAATCAACAAAATTCAACCCATCATAAAACCTGATAACTCCCCAGGCAGATGTGATAAATGTCTGGAAAGGGGATTCTCTGTTCACACCACTGAAAGCACAGGACAACACCCTGAGAATTAGAAGACCACCGTCTTCTAATGAATCTTATGCAAAACAGCTAAATAGTCATCAAATGAACATCTTTCTGACTGTCTTCATTCATGTAACCAAAGTTTTTAACTCTGGCCTGGAAGTACATATTCCAAAGAGGAGCAGTTTAGCTTCTGTGATCCTTTTGGTCTCTTCACTTGGAGTGATGACAGGATGTCACATTGCAATGACATTTTTATGTGACAACTTTTTCACTAAAATTCAGTGAGCCATCAGTCCTTTGTGACAGCTCAGGGAAGCAATCAAACAGGGATGATCAGACAATTTCAGATTATTTTAATTTTTTTTTTTTGGTATTTTCTTATCCCCTATTCTAACTGAAATATCTTGATGTTCAAGACTCGGTCGCTATGATTGGAATAGGATATACACCTTTGACCTTGAATTTTAAAATACACCATATAACACAACTCCCTGCCATCTAGTTTCTATCATACCTTCATCATTTGTCATAGAAAATTTTTTGATTGACTTAACATTGATACTTAACATACATATGCTGAAGCTGAAAGAGCCAGTTCCTCAATTGGTACAAGTCAGACTAGTTCTATTAACATAAATTGAAGCTGACTGATTTATACCACCTGACAAAAGAGACCAGTATGTAATAAAAATCTGAAAGGCCCTTACATTTTACCTGACACTTACAGAGGTTTTAATCAAATTCTACATTTGCTTGTTTGATTTTTGGCACACGAGAATTTTTTTTCTTGGTATTTGTTGCACCTCAGGATTAAAACAAAAAAAGCCCAAAATCATATAGTAAATTGTTACAATTAATGAGTAAATTATCCGTGTGATGATTAAAAACAAAAAGAAGTTGTGAGCAAAAGCCAAATTAAACTGCCACTTGACATACATCTGAGAGCAATGACATCTTATTATATAGGAGACTCACATGTTCACTCCTGCATCAGTGAGACTTTCCACAACATGGAGCAATCTACACATGGGAATAGAAATATTTACCCAGATGAAAATGAATGCCAGCTCTTTAAAAATAAAATAATAAGTTTTGAGGCATCATTGTCTGAATTTTCTGATGTGGTCATAGGAAACATTGAAAAATATGGGTTTGGGTCTTTAAATCTCCACTACATAATTTTAACTATCAAGACATTACCTATGGCTAAGAAAGACCGAGAACCATAAATCACTAAGGAAGCCATAAATCACTAAGAAAGGATGAGAGGATATTTTGGAAAACTAAAATGATATATCAGTCTTGTTCTTTGATTATTCTCTAGGCCTTTGCTGCAGGCTGTATGTGGATAAGGACAGTGGGCCTTGGTCTGATCCAGTGAAGTTATGATTGTGCTCTTCCTTTCAACTGACAAGTGAATAACATGTGATCTCACAGTCTGAAAATAAATTATATCCCCAAAAGTACTGTTGAAATGGGATTGTAAATTCATTGAAAGTTTTTACTTGAGGGGATTTCTATGAAGTTTGTAGTGTCACATTTGAAATTCTCTGATTTTTAATGACATTAAAAAAAAGAAAAATAAGAAACAAAACAGTGCATTTGGCAACACTATAAAATTTTTGTCTTTCCAAAAAATTTTTCAATGGGATATAAAACCAGCATATTGTGACACTGAATATTTTTAAAAGATATTTCAAACTCTGAAGAATTAGCTATCTTCCAGACTGAAATGAACACTTTAAGATCAGTTGAAGCAGAATCAGAAATAACCCTTTTCCCACACAATCATGGCATTTGCACAGACCTGACAATATTAGCCCACTCAGTTTGTAGAGTGACTGGATCACTGGAAGATTTGAGTGTCTTCTAAATCTTAGATAGTAGGAAAACATTAGTTTTGTGTCCTTGCTCGCTATCCAATATAAAATTAGGGATATAGCAAAGTATGACATCTGAACTCCAGAAACCACCCTCAGTAATTTGAACAAACGTACAAATGCAAACAACAGAAAAGAGGGAATCCCATGAGGCAGGGTAAAGACTATTTAAAGGAATGGTATCTAATTCATATATACTACAGTTTCTTTTACAGCAAATCTGTAAATAACTTTTCATTGTAATATGTCATGAGGCACCAGAACATATGTTGTGTTGAATTCCAAACACATGACCTCTGCTGCATTCCTTTCATCTAATCATTATATAATTCTGTCAGCAAGAACAATCAAGTTTGATGTGCTTAAGTGTTTGCAGGATTGAGCTTAGATACTTTGAAAGTTCATTCCCTTAACATGGGTATCATAATTTTGCATGGGAAAGTACTCTATCTCTTAGAAAGATAAATGAAAGGATTTTTTAAAAATTACTATAATAGTTGGAAAACAATTTCGAACCATTATTTTCTCCATTAAAAAATTAAAAATTATCAGCAATACAGAATTTACTTAGTTAACTTTCATTCTTATTGAAGATCTGCATTTCTTGGCTGAGCCAACAGAAATGGCAATTCCCAAAGTTTTACAGCAGTCAGCAGAAGTCAGTCAATATCCATCAGAAGAAGACCTGGGTTTTAAGATCGAATATTTCCACAACTTCTTTCTAACACACCAGTATCAAACATAACTCACAGAAATAATCTTCATGAATTCAAGTTGTGTATGAAAAGACCATGTTTACAGATAATGCAAATACCAGAGTGATCAGAGGATCATGAGACAGAAGTCATCATTTCAGAAATGAACAATTATGGCCTTGCTGTACTTTCTAACATTTCCAAAGTGTGAAAGAGCAATTTTAAACCTGAGCAGCTAGCACTTACCTACAGCATTTCTAATGGTGGAGGTTTACCTGACTAAATAATGACAATCCTGATCTCTATAAGTCAGTTACTCCAGGCTCCTGTTACAGACAACTGAAAGAAGCAGGCACTTCATTCTCTTCCAGTGTCTGAAACAGGTCAGATGAACAGTGACCTCAGAGTGCCGATTCCTCTCCATTTCACTAGGTAGCATAAGAAAGCACATCTCTGAGAGTTTCATTGTTCTTACCACATTCCCTAGAGCTGAATTTTCATCCATATTTTGGTCTGTTTATCTGAATAAAATGGAAAAGTAAGATGGCTTTCCTTTTCAGACACTCTCTTTCTTTCAATATCTTTAATAACTATTACAAAATGAGTTTTCTTTCAGTATCAGATGCTCTTTGTTTTTCTCCACAAATAAACTATCTTGCAGAATATCTTGCCTTCAACTTCTCCTTTTCCTTTGTAATAATAATAATAATAATAATATTAATAATAATAATAATAATAATAATAATTTTGTCTGAAGAAAAGGAGAACTAATGACTCATAACTTTGAAATATATTCTAATAATTCACCTGAATTTTACCTGATATAATTTTTACCTTAGGAGAGCTGGAACTAAAGAAAAAAGACTGTGATATAAATGTAATATATGCACACATTTATTCACCTGAAGCCACTACATTTGCACCAGCAGAAAAGAGAACAGAATCCTTCCACAGACGCCAGCGCTTTTCTCTCCAAAATTTTCTAAAACCTTCTGTACACCCAATTATGTCTACTCTTAAATTTTTGTCTAGGAGATACATGAGTCAGGTTCAAAGACGATTTCAGAGGTACTGCTTTACGCAAACTGCGGTAGATCCAACACAAAGAATTGCTCTTGATAGGCAGGAACAGGAACTCAGCTATAAGTCTCCTTAGACATCACTTGGGCTGTTCAAGGAGTAGTTCCTCTGGAGTGATTTGTTTTCATTTTTCATAGAAACATTTTAAAAATTTTTTGGAATGGACATAGGAAATTTCTTAACATCTTAAAATTTTTATAAGAGGGAATATCATTTCGCCTCTGATTTTATGAGTAGCTGCTTTTAATTTCTTAGCTGTATATTTATAATCAATACAAGTAATTATGATAAGATAAACTAGATATTTGATTAATCACTTAACCAGAATCAACTGTAAATGAAAAAAAAAAATTGCTATAGCAGAAATTCAAAACCTAATTAGTGAGATTTGCTTTCAGTTCTGACATGCAAAAGAGTAAGAAATATTAAAAACAACAAACAAAACAAAACAACACAAAACAAACAAACAAAACCAAAAACCAAACAAAAAACCCCAACAGAGCAAAACAAAAATCTAAAAAAAGAGTACAAATGCATTTATATAACCAACATTAGCAGGAGAATCTAAATATTGGTTATTTACTGGCCATAGATTAGAAACATCACCAGCATGTTCATACCTCAAAATGAATATTCTCCAGGGAATCTATTCTAGAATAAAACAAATTCAATTACTTACAGTTGTTACACAAGAAAGCAGAAAAATGTTAGCAATTCTTATAAAAATTCAACACACAAAACCCATTTCTTTTCAGATTGGGAGTGACCCTTTTCACACCAGAGAATGATCTGTGTTTAATAAGCTCAGAGTCAACTACTCATAGCAATTCTAAGTTCCCAAGCTTCCTGCCGAAATCTCATCTTTGACTTTCCTTCTTGGAAAGCTGCATAACCTCTTGACAACTATCAAAATGAACCAGATGTAGAAGTCCTTCAGTGGAGCTGAGCAGGACAGACCCTCCAGCATCTGTCTTCCCAGTCCTTCTGCCGGGCAGAGGACATGGAAGGTGGTGCAGTACCTCTCACTAGTGTTTCCAAAGAGAGACTCAGCATCCAATCACCTAGGCAAGCCACATGAAGAAGATTTTCTGGACTGCCAAGAAGGCCCTGGACAGACTGGAAAGGGCCTCTGTGCACAGCCTTGCTCCCAAGCAGCAGCAGCCACCAGATTGCCATCCTGGCAGGGAGCTGCTGCTCTTCCATACACCGGGGTTAACGGTACAGCATAGGAGCAGACACAGGTCTGACCCCTTCTGCCATGTGCCAGGCATCAGCCACCACTTTGGGCAGAAATAGGAACCTGTCCCTGCTTTCTGTCTCCTGCATGGTGCTCTCAAAATGGGGTCTGCTCTGGGTACCTCCCAAATGGCAGGCTGCATCCTCCAGGTGTATCAGAACATACACTCAGATGCCTGTGTGTGCGCTGCCCCTGCACCTCCTATTCAGGATGTAGGTGTTCTTATCAGACTCTTTCCTACTCGTTTTGACCTTGTCCCTGCCCTCTTGCAGATCCCTCTCTCAAGATGTCAGAACCACGGATCTGAAAAATCAAGCACATCATACAGCAGACTTGTTTACTGTAATGGCAGGTGCAGAGAGAGGAAAGAAGGCAAACGTATTTTTAGTTGCAATTGCAGAAATGTAGTAAATTGCAGGTGCAAGTAAATATTTCAAGGTAATTAACTAAAATCAGTCTGCAGCGGTGTTTTAAAATGCCTAGAGCTGCAAAATATTTTTAATAATTTCATCAAGATTCTTAACTTTTTGTATTTAAACCAATTATTATCATTGTTTATTTGTTTTCCACTGGTCATCGAAAAGATGTAGACACCTCATACATAACACAAGGATCATAAATTTGGCAGCAGCCTGAATTTCCTCCATCAAAACCTATCTCGCCTACACTTGAGAAACCTCTTGAATACTTTCCGTGCACAGCGCAGCCAGAATTTGCAAGTACTAAAAATCTCAGGAGAATGCCAGATCTTATCAGATGTTCTAAGAAGGTTTAGCAAAGTCTGCATAAACAAGCAGTGTTTTAGTTGTCTTACTAAACTGTATTTTCGAAGTTCACCCATCACTTATCGCAGTCTGATGGCTTGTCAGAGATCATTGCAAAGAATTCCCCATTGTAAATAAAAGCTGTATGAATACAACTAGCTATAATACTTTGGATTTAAATGGATGTATTTTTGGCTAGAGGGTTCTGTCAACATTTATCAGGGAGATGGGCGTACATTTCATGTTGTTTTGGTTCCACAGCTAATTTGGACAGCAAAATGAGATTTCCTTGTAATGAGTACAAAGCCACCTGCTTTGTCTCTTTGGAGGAATTTAAAATATTTAGCATATGAAGTATAAGTATATCATAAGAGTTCTCATCAATATCAGCAGGAAAGCTGTCTAGGCATAGACATCTCCTGAGTAAAAGAATCAGTATTTAATAGCTCCCTTAATCTCACTTAATGTTAATGGACAATTGGAGGAAACTACTCATCTGGAAATTACTTTAGCAAATTAAACATGGCCAAACATCTTTGCTTAAGTGAATCTGAAAGGAAATCATCTATCTTAGATGGGATTTTAGAGAAATATCCACAATCTGAAGGCTGTGTGCCAGTTTAGTGAATGAAAGTCACTCACAAGCTTACATCAACATACTGCATGCTCAATCCATGGCTAGACAGAGCTCAATTATCCACCTCTTAGCTGGCAAGCTCCACTTGAAGCAATGTGCCTCAAAAACTAATGAGAAACACGTTTTTCAATGCTCTACTAACTCCATACATGTTATTTGGTGGTTTAAAATTGTTTTCTTCAGACAAGACTTGCTCAAGTTCCTTGCTCATGTTTGGTACAGAGCTATCATCCCAAGGGTTAATTACTATGTATATCATGCCATCTTCCACTTCCACAAGGACATCACTGAATTTCACAAATATGTACAACTTTCATGTCGTTAAAAATGTTCTTATACAGCATAAAAATATGTGTGTTTACCCACCTTCCTCATTAATCAGTATATCTGAAAGTATTTTGGTAAGGTGAGTAAATATTACTCAGCACCATTTTGCTAGGAAAGAAATTGAGGTACAATGCAATCGCATGCTTTTAAAAATGTTCCTATAAATATTGTCCTGAATTCATGATCTGTCTTTAGAAAAGCACACTGAGCTTCTCCCTCCAGAGCAGACTGAAGGGGCATGCAATGATCAGGTGTGACAGGCTGTGAACCCCATAGTTTGTCTTCCCATAGAACGTGACTCTGCCAGGGAAGGCATCAGCACAGGTTGGAAGGGAGGCCAAATATATTTGTGTTCAAACATTATACAGGTACCTGGAGCATACAGTCATTGGTGGTTATCAGCATCATGGACAAGGTATGATCTCTGCCTCAGAAAGTCTCTAAACTCGTGATTGAAAGAAGAGATCCTGTATTTGGCAGAAATTACTGTAAGTATAATCTGCTTGAAAGTCTTTGATAAGCATCTGTCAACTGCTGTTAAAAAAAGCATTAGCCTGTCCTGACAAGATATCTTTATATAAACTTCCATTTAAAAACCCAACCAGATCAGTGGGAGTGCTGCAACAAGCAGGATGGAAGTATGAAAAATTGCAGACCTCATTAATTTTATACTTGTCTTCCTGCACACATTCTTCATCTTTTTAAGGTTAAAGTCTTTGAATCTCAATTAAGTGCAAAACTTGTGTAAATAAAAGCTGTGTATACTAATTTGCTGCTTTTTATGAGTCCAATGAGCTACTTATATAACCCTTTATTTCATCACTTGTTTAGCCCATAATCTTCCAAGGGAAGTCTTGATCATTGACCTAAATTCAGCTCACAAAGTAAATCAGAGACCATTTTTGACAGTAGGAGACTGCATTTACTCGTAGCAAATTCTAATCACTTTTAGCTAAATTACACTCAACATGAATTTTGACTGGAGTGTTTATTTACTTTGAAATGGATAAACAAATTTTTAAGTGCCTACTAATAACTCCGTTTAGGTATGTGATGATAAATTAATTCTTCATGTAGCTCTGTAGAAACCAGTGGGGATGAACTTGATCTATTTAATTTCTATTTGAGAAGAAGGATTTGGAACCATATCATACATTAGTTTCCAAGCACTCTCCTTGATTTTAGCACTCTAACTGGTATAAATGAATATGCATATGTTGATTATATGATGAAGGAAAGGGGGTACCAAATCTCTGCATAATACATCAAAAGAGGCCTGCAGGATTCAAGGATCTATGAAAATTATTAGAAAGAAGAAAATTTAAATTCTTTTTTTTTTATTTCTGATGGTTCAAACTAGATCCAAGTGTTTACATGGGTACATTCTTCATCATATCTCTAACATACTAAAAGAACTAATGGTATCCTGAAAGTACAAGATGATCCAGCACCACAGTAGAGTGTTAAAATGCCAATTTCAGCTCTAATTCTACTAATACATCTAATTCCACTGCAAATCAAGAGAATTAGGTACATTTTATAAATTATTTTATTTAGATTGTTGACTCCCAGTTTTGCAAGCAGACTGTACAATTATCTTGCAAAAGCAAAAACAGAAACACACTCAATCTCTAAAATAATTTTCTAGCAGTATTGTTGTGCATATATAACTTCAAACATGTTTTAAAAAGGGACATAACTGAGTTTAGATACAATATTTTACCTTTTTAGCCAATTATTCTATTATAGGAGTTCATGTGTTTCTAGGTTTCATTATTGTCATTCTACTACAAAAACAATCTAGAAAATAAATCTCAGCATGTAAACACTGAGAAGCTTGAGCTTCTCATTTTTCCAGAATTTATCAGATAAATTTAAAATCAGATTAGTATCATATCTTTGGACATTTGGTTCATGTTCTTTACAGTTCTTATGTATTTATCAGTTTTTCATTGAAGAAGTCTCTGGTGAATTTTTAATCTCTTTTCAGTTCATGCTTTTTCAATTTTCAGTTGATATGAAGGATAGATATTTAAACATAGTTTGCAGCTGGATTTAAAGAAGCTGTTTCTCTTACTTAGACTAAACTCATGTAAACATATGCCATTGTTCTTCAAATTAGGAACAGAACTCCTTACATAGAAGAAAAAAAAGAAATCTAGGGTATGTCTTGGAGGAAGAGAGTCAAAAAGGAAAAGTAATTGCTCTGATTCATGCAAAAACATCTCACATCTAGTTTTGGTTTTCACCTTCCCCTGGGTAAACTTATCTTTTCTTATATATCCTTTGCTATGAAATGAAGGATATCTGACATGCAGGACAAAGAAATGTTTACATCACTCTGAGTAGCTTATGATGTAAGCAGGAAAATCTTGCTTAGTGTAGAATCAGGCCATGGCTGAGTAAATCAGAATCTAATCATATCCAAATATAGTATAACCTGCCTTTTTGGTGGTAAATAATCTAATGTTGGAAGTGAAATGAGGAAGGGTAAGTTGTTAGAACAAGGTGAGTACTGAAGCGGAACTTCCATCAGGTTTCACCCTCACACAACCACAATTTTTCACAGCAGTGTAATGCTAACAAAAAGAACTAGTTTCTTCTGTGAACCTTTAATAAAGTTTTTGGTGAAATAAATCCAAACTTCTTCTTGCATGGTAAGAAAACCCATGATAACGTTGGTTCTCTCCACATTTTACTGGCATGGTTAGAGGTGTATCCAGGATGAGGTACTGCTTTTCTTGCACAGAAGGTGTCCAGCTTTACTAATACTAATACAACACTCGCTTCCTGCAGTACTTGTGTAGTACACCAAAAAAGGGAAACAGTGTGCCCCGAGGTTGAGGCTGAGTGTGTAGGCACAGGTTTTTCTTCTCCAGGCTGGCACACCACAGCATAGCAATATGCCAGCTGTTTTCCCTTGCTGGCTGAAAATCTCATCACCACACAAAGCACACCCAACACTTTGGAAAGCCTCAAAGCGCTGTAGCAGGCTCCACCTCACCCATGAGCTGGAAACACAGTTTGAGCCCTCCATCACCAAATGTTGCTACAGCATGTGTTACAAACCCGATGACAGCAGCAGACCCAAGCTGTCCATGCATTGTTCATGGACAAGTGGCATTTAGCTCACCTTGAGCTGCAACTCGCATATAAATTTCAGGAAGCTCATGTCTGAGCCTTCACCCATTAACCAGAACCAATTACTCAGAAAATAGCTCTCTTCAGAAAAGTAACTAAGTGTTATGCCAAGCCAGTTCTCCCTTTGTGGAGAGCAGAGAAGCAAGTAACTGTGTAATAGGTCAAAAATGAAATTTATATTCAGCCTAAAATAGTTTACAAACAGCTAAATACTGCAGAAAATTGTAATTCTAAATGCTGATATGAATGGGCTTTTGGCAAATCCATGTGATATCTCTGCTCTACTGTCATGCCTGGTCTGACAGCTGCCATTGCTTGACAGTCATTTCAGGAAATATGATTATGTTTTTTCTCCTACAGGTAACCATAATGTCTTACATTTATAGTATATAAATTCTCTTTTCAATTTATAACAATAAAAGCATATACTTCTTGAAGAAATTTTACCTATATTTAAAAAGGGGGGAGTGAAAAACAGGTTGAAACACCAATATCTTGCCTACCAACAAAAAGAGAAAAGAAATTAAATAGTTCTTATTAAAAAGTGGGTCTTTTTCTTTTCCAAAGTTACTGACAATTTATACTGAAAAATTAAGAAACCAGTCACTCACATACAGCTCCTCCTTGCAAGAGATAAAGTACATGCTTAAAGGTTTTAGGGTGAAATCCACAGCAACTAAATTTAACCCTAAAATATGCCCAGATTTTCTTCTTGATGCATAGTCCTAATGTTTAGGCTCTTTGGAGCTGCTGCAGAAATAGGCAGATGCCTCCAACAGGCAGATGCCTATACTATCAGCCTAAATTAAACAGACTGGTTTTCATTAGATGGACATAGATTTTTCATCTGCTTGTCTGACCTACCCTTCTCTGATCTCAAAAGCAATCTTGGCCAATTTTGGGGAATTTTTTAGGAATTATAAAACCAAGAACTAGTTCAGTTTTTTTTTTTTTTAACAAAAAGCTAAAACCAAGCAGTGGGAATAAAGTTTCTTTTCAGTCCCAACATCCCACTCACATTGCAGTAGAAACAATATTATTGTAATAGGTGCTTATTTTTACCCCAAATTTTGCAGTCTCTAATTGAAAAATGGGCAGGATGGATACACGACACATATACTGCTGGAGGAATTAATTTCCACAGACAAAGCTGGGCAGTGGGATGCTCCCTGGATGGGGCCATACATCTTTTCCACCAGATGTGCCAGGACTCATTCACAGGAATAAGGAGTACAGCCACTAACCACATCCTCCTGAAAGATCAGGCCCTCAGGAATCTGACCCAATTTGCTACAAAAACATCTTGCAGTGGTTGAAGGACATGTGCTCCCACACAGAGTTAAGGAGCATTTTGCTTTCTTTTTTTGTTAAATTTTGTTCTGTGTGACTCAGAAGAGCAGCTGCGAGTCACACTAGCGCTGCCTAGGGAAGGTGCAATATCTGAAGCTACTCAAATGACATCAACTGTGTCCCAACACACTTTGCCAAGCAGCACATGTTCTTGGCTCCAGGAAATCCCATGTCAATGGATGTGAGATGTAAAAGACATGCATACGCTCCATTAGGAGTGGGCTCCTCAGCTGATTAAAAGAAAGGAGTCAGTTGACTGAAGTCAGTACAGCTGCAATAATTTATATTAACTCAGAACCCAGCCTAAGCTTCTTTAATGCATGTGGTTTTATTTCTTAATAATTTATTAAGCATGGTTTAAAAGACAAATCATTGATGGTGATTCCTGTCAGAGGGAAAGCTTTCATGCTAGCTGCATTGTGTCTGACAAGGCAACACATACGGTGGTCCGGCTCCTATTGTACACAAAGGGTGGAATTCAATTGCTTAAACATTGGCATCTGTTGCCACTTGAGACATCTCAGGCGACCCCACCTGGTCTCCAGCTGCCTGTCTGGGAGGACACAGGTCTCTTGTAAGTCCTGTGACATACCTGTCAGCCCAATGCAGATGTCTTGGGTATCCTGGGAAATATCAAACTGCACTGCACATTTATGTTCAGGCTACCGAATCCTTCCCAAGGACTGCTAGGACAGTCAAAATAATGTGTATTGCACTAGTCCTCTTGATTTGTTGTCTGCTTCTTTTACCGTTTTAAAGAACCTTTGCTACCAGACTTGAACTCACTGCCATTCTTGTAAGATAAATTTTTTGAGCAAAGGGGTTTTTTTGCAATGCTTTAGCTCTGATGGGAGCTATACAAAACATGAAATATTATGCAGCTCAGTAAGTCAAAAGTAAAGCAAACAGGTAGCACAGCTTTCTAACCCCATGGCAGACTACCATCTGTAAAAGCAAAAGCTTGCTAAAATGACAGATCCATTTACAAGTTTACTAGAAACAAAATTAATTCCCCCTAGCTTTGGGAAAAGGATTCAGCACCAGATTGCAGATAGCTAAGAACCAAATGTAAGTAGGTGTTTACATCTGAGTCAGGTGTGAAAGCTCTCAAGTAGGGAACAGGATCTAGAGCTCAATTTGCACACACCATGAGACATTATATTTTGCCTCCTACCAAAGGGTGTGGGTCTCCTGCAGACGCATTACATCTGATGGACGAGGTCTCGTGCATGTTAAAGCATGCCTGATTGCAATGGATACTTGTGTTTAGGAAATCATAGCATGCCCAGTTATGCAGAGTATGGAATGTAGAGAGCTATGTGCTCATCCCGAAAAGGGCATCTAAGGCTGGAATCACTCAGAGGAACACAGTAATATTTTATGCATCCTATGTTGTCTTAGACATTCACAAGGGCTGCAGGGCATGACACAAGATATTCAGATTAGTCTACGGCTGGAAGCGTCTAAAATTTCAAGCTTTAAAAACTGCATGGTTGAGCTACAATGGTCTAGTCTTGACTTACATAAATACTAAGTAAATTTGCTAATGATAGTGTGGCAGCTCTGACCCAATGTTTTAACAGATTCATTATGAAGGCTATAAATAGCCCTGTCTATACATACAGAACAATTTTAAATACTGTTTTAAATCAGGATTTGTTTTATATGTTCAGTGCATGATTAATATGCAGTGTACCTAATCACCTAGAACAATTACTTCTTCTTCAGCAGTTTATGTTGACAAATGAAAAACTTGTAATGTGCATTGTGAAGACCCATTCAATCTTAACTCCAAAACCCGCTGGAAAAACTATAGAAGATGGTCTCTAATCCAGTCAGCTGTAGTTAATTTTCTGCTGGTATTTTATAAATTTTGTAAACTTGGGTGGGATAATAACCTTCTGACTGACTGCTTTTCTTTTCTTGTTTCCATTTCTGAGTGTAGTGCTTTCATTGCTCATTGAACAGAGCAGGTTCTTAAACTACTGAAGAAGTACTTCCATGACCATCAAATTACCTTTCTGAACAACTACAATTTTCTAGATGACAATTTTTTTTTTAATATTTAAATAATTTTCATGTGAAGTTTTTCAAGGGAAGCTTTTTCATAAGCCCAAATTTCTGATGGATTCATCTGTGTCCCTCTTAATGCCGCAAAATCAGGTTCAAGTTTTTGTCTTAATAACAAAGTCAGTACAATTCTTTTAAAAAAAATTAAATTCCTGTGGGTTTACTTTGGAAGAGGTGCTGGATTTAAAAATTAAAGACTCAACAGTATTAAAGGCTACAAAATAACAATATCATTGAATTGAATATTTTCTAGAGAGCATTTTGATATATAATTTATATATGTAAATTATTTAGTACTTATGCAAAATAGTCTATTATGAAGCACCCCTGTGCTGTGAATGGCACTTCAGCCCATGGACTCATCAACTGGTAATAAAATAAATATTGAGATAAAATTTGGGTTTAGTTGAAAATTATGTATACTGATGGCATTAAGCTGCAGAGAAATTTTGAGAGCTTCCTCATGTACTGAAGATTTAAGAATTAAATCATCCATGCATTTAATGAAATCGCCTTAATAATGTGAATATTCAGGAATAAATCTCAGTCAAAATTTTAATTCATATCATTATGGGCCTCACTTGAACTATGAGGATTTTTTTAGCTAATGTTGTACACAAAAGTACTAGTCTGCTCTAGAGATCTAGGTATCTAAATAGGAAAAATTTTAAAAAAACCATCTATTCTAGTCACCATTTAAACAGAGGAAAAGGCTGTCACAATGCCAGGCACAACCACAAAAAAAAACCTAAGAAGGGAACCACACATCATCTTTCCCTTCAAAACAGTAAGGAACAATGCTAGTTTACCTAATTAAAAGAAAGGGAAGAAGGACAGAGCTTATCAAACCTAAGCTGTCATTATTACCAGAGATTTAGCTGAACACTCCCTTGGTTCACTGTTCTGAAACAGCAGGATAGTACCAGTGAAATTTAAATGTCTTGCTGGAAATCACTGCTTCTCACTGGGTGGATATTTCAAGGGATTGTGAGCAACATCCAACCCTGGGGGAGCGATAGAAATAAAAATTTTTGTAAGGAACCTGCGTACATATTGGCAATCACTGAACCACTGATTTCTAGCAAGATGTAAAAAAAAATAGACCTTTCCCTCCCTGTAATTTACTTCATCTTTGATGCGATGAAGACAACACTATTGATCCTGATTAAAACATAGCTTGACTACACTGGGGATGAAACAAAGGTCAAACATCACATGCCCAGCAATTTCCTTATATTGGACCTAGCAGGTCACTACGACATAAAAATGAATACACAGAAATGTTTGCATTTTAGACAGAAAGCTTTCCAAAAGAATAAGAATGGAGCACCAGGAGGGTGCTCCATTTCATAGGTCATCAAGCATGCTTCCCAGTTGTCTGACTAGGGTTTTCTGACCTTTTACTGGAATATCCTCTCAAAGCTATACCATAACCCCACTTTTGTATCACGGCTTTGTTTTACTTGATGTTATTAATTAGTCTAAAGAATTTTTCTTGCTCTCTCTATTGTGTAAAAGAACATACACATTCTTTTATTTGTATTATTTGGTGTAATCACATGCACTTTACACCCCCTCTTCGCTAAGCTATGCAAGTTGTAGTCTTACTCTTCTAATAAAGCTCCTCCTCCTCTGACCATCTTAACTTACCCTGTTCAAGATGCATTTATTGGTTTTGAACCTGAGCAGTGGTTGAGCATTATTGGTGAGATCTTGCAAAGCTTTGCACCAGAGCAGCAATGTCCTTCTTCTGGTACTGGGAAATTTTTGATCCTTCTAACAGAAGATCACAAATTTCTTGCATCCAAGCAACTTTCATAGCATATTCCTTTATTTTATTTATTGTCAATAAGGTGGTATTCCACTCTGATTCATTCTCCACAGTGTAGGAAGTAAATTGATCTTTGTAGTTAGACTTAACTTCTGTTGCAATTTCAAAACAAAGGGTTCAGGATGGCCAAAGACGCACCAAGAAAAGAAATATTCTGACAATAAGTAGCTCTGTACAATAATTATTTAATCTAACTCCCAATGCTACTCACAGCACATATGGAACTGAGCTTGAAATCACTGCCATAGCAATAAAAATACAGTATTATGATCATTCTACACATCTGCAAAATGATTGTTGAAGATTTTAATGCAGGGGCACCTAGAATCATTGGCAAGGCCACCTCAGATTCACATCTCTTCTAGGAAATCAAGGAAATGGTGCAAAAATGAAAGAAGAATGCCTCCTGGGAAGAGCTTTCAATGCCAGCTCCTGGTTTTGTTGCCAGCCATGAATACAGTCATGAAGAAACTGCAATAACACAACTAGATTGTAATTACCTCTGAGAAATAATTTGATCCAGCATACTCAGAGGTAAATCCAGCTCACACTGAATAATCACTTCTGGCTATTCAGCTGAAGGCACTTCTGTTTCAAGACATCATTGGGAAGGGGAACAAGTTTAGACAAAAATCACTGAAGAAAACAAAAAGATTATTTCAAATCATGCATTTTCTAAGTCCCTCTTACACAAAACAAACATCCTAATGATACTTCCTCTCCTTTCTTTCAGCATCTGCAGCCAAGGCAGGAAACAGAAATGCCAGTCTTAGGTGAAATTACAGTTTTGACAAGCCAAAACTTTTTAGTAGGGCCTGTTGTGATAGCACAAAGAGGAATGGTTTTAAACTGAAAGATGGTCAATTTAGATTCTATATAAAGTATACATGTTTTACAATGAGGGTGGTAAAACATTAGAACAGGTTGCCCAGAAAGGTGGTAGTTGCCAGCTCCCTGTAAACATTCAAGGTCAGGTTGGACAGGGTTCTGAGCAACTTGATCTAGTGGAAGAGGTCCCTTGCCATAGCAGAGGGGTTGGATGACACTTGAAGGTCCCTTGCAACCCAAGCCATTCTATGAATCTATGAAAACAGGATTGGGACAACATGGAAACCTTTGGAAGATGTCTGTACCTGGGTATCTTTCAATTTCCTTTGAATAACGGAGAACTTTCATATAAAAAAAATGAAGAAATGTTCAAAAGTGTGTTTCTTCCTTTTTGAAAAAAACAATCTGTAAAAGCCCGTTGTGTCAGGTCAGAACAGTCATAGAAGGACAATACCTTGCATTGCTTGAAATTCAACATATTGTCCATTAAAAAGCTAAGTGAACCCATAGAAAGTGTAAATGAAACTGAGAGTTAATTATTCATGTTTAGAAATTGGTCAGCCATTCTTTCTGGGTTTTCTCATTCTGTGATAGACCAACAACATTGAGTGAAAGAAATAAATTTGGCTGAATTTCTTTTTTAATACTGACCACTGCACATAGTACTGAAGTTTATTATATTAACTCTGAAATATTTTGGTTTTCTCATAGCCTTAAAACTGTACTGTTGTGTGATAAATAATGCAGGAAATTTAATTCTCTTTAAAAGCTGCTGTCTCAGCAATTGACAACGAAGTCCAGTGAAATTCTCTTTTGGGTAACAAAGGTGGGATTTAGCAGCACTAAGTGCTCAGGAAGAATAGAGTTGGTGATTTCCAGCCATTGTAATATTCACAGTAATATTGACCATAGAAAATATCATCAAACTACAAAGACTCAGCCAGGAGAATAAATGTTCTTATATTACTTGGCAATATGTAGTTTTATTACCACCATTTTCCCTGTATTATTTGCCCTCTCTTCAGACAGCCAGATACTGGCAGCAGCTTTGGGAGTGAGGAGTCTTTACAGTTATATTTAATGCCTATCTGCAGACTGTTTTTCCTCCTAAAACAGTATTATTTCTGAAAAACTAAAATCATGAGAAAAGAAGAGAAGAGAAGAGAAGAGAAGAGAAGAGAAGAGAAGAGAAGAGAAGAGAGCAAAAGGAAAGAAAAATACTGTTTCACAATGGCCTGTTATTTTAAGTAAGCATATGCATATTTTCTGGCAGTTTATCTTTTATGGTAAAATACTAGTTGTTGTATTATTGTATATGTTATTGTATATGTTGTACAATACTACAACTAGTTGTTGTAGTATTGTATGCCTTTCATCTAGTTCCATCATTTTAGAAGAACAAATACAGGCTGAAGTATATAGAGAGTTTCTAAAAACTTCCAGTTGGTCTCAAGTGCCTTTCTTGACTGGTGTTATTTTTCTATAGCTTCTGGATCTTAGGCAGACATTTGAGTTTGTCTTCAGACTTATGCCAGGAAACATATTGGCTCAGATATCAAGTTTTAAGACACATCACCTCTTCTCTCTTCTCTTCTCTTCTCTTCTCTTCTCTTCTCTTCTCTTCTCTTCTCTTCTCTTCTCTTCTCTTCTCTTCTCTTCTCTTCTCTTCTCTTCTCTTCTCTTCTCTTCTCTTCTCTTCTCTTCTCTTCTCTTCTCTTCTCTTCTCTCCTCTCCTCTCCTCTCCTCTCCTCTCCTCTCCTCTCCTCTCCTCTCCTCTCCTCTCCTCTCCTCTCCTCTCCTCTCCTCTCCTCTCCTCTCCTCTCCTCTCCTCTCCTCTCCTCTCTTCTCTTCTCTTCTCTTCTCACATGTAGTACAAATTTAAAGGCCTTAGGACAGAGAACACTGTTCACATCATTTTGGTGCTAAGACTTAAATCTCCAGCTTTTTTTTAACTCCCATTGGGCAAAAGCATGAAAGAGAAATAAATCTTTACAAGTTGACTTGAGCACAGAGTGAAGAGAGGAACTAAAAATATGCTAGTGGTCTAATGCTGTCCATAAATCACTAGAAAAGAAGAGGGTTTGCTGTCATATGCCTCAGGCATTGCTATAAAGTAGGTAGGGGGAAGAAAATCTATCCATAGGCTAAGTTATATACCATTTTTATAGTGCTTAACCTTTTTTTTGGTTGCAGAATTTTTTTGAGTGGTGCATACAAAAGACAAGAAGATGGAGACAGAAATAGAAGGGGAGAGGTAGCAGTCTTGTCTCTCAAGAAGAAAGAACTGGCCTTCATTGGGGTTTGGGTATCAAGCATAGCAGAGCCACACTCGTACGACACAGCCTAGAGAAACTGGTGTGCTCTATCAGGCTCCCCCTCTGAGAGCAGAATTTGTGACATCAGTTTGTTCTCCTGCTACTCAGACTGCCTTGGTGTGAGTGAAAGCCTCTGAATGGGATTCAGAGGTAGCAGGAGTGAGATGGGGCAACTAATGCAGCCAGTAAGAAATTTTAAGGAGAGAGAATATCTTTGATTTAATATTTTTCTTCTTCTCCAAAGAGGATGTCTCTGTAAAATGGGGATGTAAGTTCTCAACTTCTATCTGGAACAGGAGGCAAACCAATATGCAGAGTCAAAGTACTAATGGAGATCTACCTTAACAGCCAAAGGTCACGTAAGATTGCCAGATTAATTTTTTTTTTCAGATTATCAGGGCTTTTTTGTCCCAAGTAAACCAAACAAATTAATATGAATCATTTGCCACATCAGATATTAACAGTTATGGCAGAATGAATGCCTGTTTGTTTATTAAAGTTATTTGCCATATAATCAGCTTTCGCTACCAGATTAAAAAATCCCTGAAAAAAAAAGCTTTACTGGTATGAAAAAGTCCTTTCCACTGCTAAGTTACCTTGGGGAAATAAACCAAACAAAACAATACTTCAAAAGAAAACAAATAAATTACACTGAAATGAAAATGGTGGGGTTTTTTAGCAAAGTGAAATCGATTTGATGATTTTCTCCTTGAAATAATCTTGGGTCTTTTCTGGAGTTTTTAAGTCTGTCAAAACATGGACAAGGATAAGAGTCATTTGGTTAAAAGTGTATTTTCACATTAGATTTCCTTGTGACAGAGTCAATGGTTTCTGCATAGATTTACTTGAAATTATTGCTTCTATGTGTACACTTTTTAAAAATATTGCTCCTCTCTTCCTTGCCAAAGCAACGGCAGTACTAAATAAACTCTAGGAAAATGACACTTTAGTTAAGAGAAAGGCTATTAAATGAGCTAAAAGTGTTTATGATAAACTCTCTGCTGGGTGTTAGAAAAACTCTCTGTGATCAGTATCATATATAGCCTGTCACTGGAAAGTAGATAAACTGCTGAAGTGATACCATCTGGCATATCCTCTGCTCCAAATAACAATTATCATCTGAATATACTGAAAGATAACTACATTGTTGACTTATTTTCCTGTGGGGCTTTGTCTAAATTATTTTTTTATTAAAAAATAACATAAAGCCCAATGGAATTTAACCTGTAGGATTTTTTTGACCTATGTTAAGGACAGCAAACTACTGACTGATTACCAGAAAATATTGTAAGACATTTCCCTAGTGTCTTTTTTTTTTTTTTTCTTTCTTTCTATCTGTATTTGTAATTACTTTCCTGGCTGGCTATCTGTTTGGTAGCCCAGCAATTGTTGTATCTCATTCAAACCATACTTGCATATTTTTCAGATTGTTACATAATACCAAGTTCCTGATTTGCAATGCATAATGTCCTGTCTCCTGTGATAACTTTGTCTGCTTAACAGGACAGATGCTGCCTACAAAAGCCACGAGCAGCAAAGGGAAGCAGCCCTTCTTGGTTATTGCACAACTTTTTAACTGTTTGGCAGGAGAAGAAGGGAGGAAAGGTGAACTGCTGCTGTCACGCTGTTATTTCACTGACTAGAGGTAAAATACAGTTTTAAAATACAGTTTAAAATGCAATTTCCCAGGACTACGTCTGCAGGAAGGGATGTTCTCTGAAGGAAAGCTAGGGGAATTGAATACCAGCTTGCTTATACATTGTACCCAGAGTCACTGGAAGAGGCCTGCAGCTATTTAGGGAACACAGAAGATGAAACCAGAAGGAGAACTGGACTAGTGGAAGATTAAAGAGCAAGAAGTCCAAAAAGACCCTTGAAGCTAAGGCTGAAGATTTGATGCAAAAGAAGGAACAATCTGTTAAAAGACTCTTGGAAAAGATTAGTGTGGTCAAAATGAAATGCTCTTTCCAATAAAGAGGAAATCATATTCATTTCAGAATTTTTGGAATTGTAGGTTTGGTTTTGCTGGTGTTTTATACAAATCAGTCTATATTGGAAATTCCTGTTTTCTTCAGTTGTTTACTGTATCTGGGTTGTGGGCCCAACAAGTTGAGCTTCTTGTCTCCCTCATGCCCAGCTCCACCAGGCCCAAGTGCCCTGCCTTGCTCTTCGCAGAGCTTGGCAGAGACGTTCGAAGCCACGTATGCCTTGTCCTTTGCGTGAGTCATGCTAGCCAAGGGTTTTCTGTCAGGAGACAGAGACACGTAGGATATGTCACCTCAGAGAAGAGACCAAGGACTTAGGAGAAACCATTGGATGCAGTGGGACAATCTTGTCCCTACCACAGCAGGTTTTTTTCTGCCAGCACACCATTTTCTGTCTCTAAAGTAATCTCCCTGACTGCTCACTTTAAGGCAAAAATTCCTAATGAATATATCTAATTATAAAATAACTGCAGTGAAACTAGTAGGTGGAAAACCATCTCCCAGGTTAACAGCTCTTCTGTTAGATAGGTTTTATTTATGCTAGGCTGGAACCAGTCAAAAAAGCTGCTGTGTTAAATGTACAGGCTATATATGGCTGCATAAGCCCACTTCAGTGAGGCTAAATTTATTAGTCCTTGACCAATGTTTACTGAGCCACAATCAGACGACTGTAAATAATTAAAAGACTTCTTTGTTTCCTTTCTACTTTGTGTGTTGTAGGGCTGATTTATTGTTGTTGGGTGGCAAGTTACAAGGATTTCCTAGGCCAGCTCATTTATTTTATTTGGCTATTGGGCCTTGTTGCCATTTGGAAATTTCCTGATTTCAGTTGTATTTTCTGGGCTGCTTTCAGAGGCCTTTGAGCATGAGCAGTCTAAAGGGAGAAACTTTGATGGTTAATAAAAGACTGTGGCTTTTGGCAAAAGCCTCACACAGCAGCCCTGTTGCCGCCCTTCAACTCCTGGTATCTGACATCACCAGCCTCCTAACCCTTCAATCTCCTGACATCATGAAACAAAGGCTGCTAAAAGTGATGTGGGAGATCAGGAGATGAAAATCAGAAGCTACCTATCAATAATAAATTTGTGAATACTCATGGTCCCAAATGAAGGCGTCATCCTTCATAAAATGCACAGCAAAATAAAGACTGAGAAAGCCCATACAAGTCACCCCAGGTCATGGCAGACACCTGAAAGAGAACAAATCATTGACACCAACTCTTCCTGGTCAGTGGGTAGGTCCTAAATATTAGGTCGCTTTCCTCCTGATAGTGCAGTGTGAAGAAAATTGAGAGTTTGAAATTAGAAATATCAACAAATAAATTATCAATGGCAGGTGGAAGGAATTTCTGGTGGTAGAGACCTGAAGAGTGTTTTAATACCACCCATGTCAAAGAGAGTCCACATGGGGGATATTCAAGAACTGTCTAGATGCAACCCTGTGCAATGTGCTCCAGGATGACCCTGCTTAAACAAGAAGTCCGGACCAGATGTCCCACTGTGGTACTAACCAACCTGACTGATTCTGAGATTCTGGGATTCACATAATTAGTGAAACACAACATTAGTACTGGTTTCCTCTTCCGCCAGAATTAAGAGGTCTATAAGATGATCTGTAATAACATGGTACAAAGGATGAATTTTGCATTTCCCAGTCTGATTATTCCACTCAGCCACACTCTGATTCTATATCACAGGTTCAAAATACACTTCCTCCTACCTTCAAGGCCTTCTTAAGAAAACATGATCATGCAGGCCAAAGAGCAGATGAGGCAATTCATAGTAAATAAGTCTAAATCAAGCCTCATTTTGTTCAGTCTGTGTCCTTTCAGCTGTGACAGCTGATGGTGCCAGTTAGTATGAACTGTGCCACTGCCTCTGTGCTACGACTGTATTTTGCAGGCTGGGATGCTGAACTGACAAACAGGTTTTGCTGTTTGCCATGTGCTCCTGCATTTGCTCATCCATCTGGATTGATATGCCTAGCAAGAGATTAGCTCAACGGGCCCTTGATCCTTTGCAAAGGCCTCTAGGCAGTTCCGTCTCACACACGATAAATAATAAATAACATTAATGGAATGCCAAGAATGTCATTAATAATTTTCAGATATGTAATTCATATTTAGAAGCATTTCAGACATTATAAAATGCTCATGGACTGTTGACATGGAAATGATTGTCTGAGTGTGTGACAAAGAAGGAATCATGGCCAGTGAATGTGTCACAATTGTTTGGTGTTTTTTTGTTTTGGGGTTTTTTTTTTGGCGGGGGGGGTGGTTGCTGCTATGTTCTTTTCATATTTTTTTTTTTACCTGAGACTAATTAGAACTGATTGAAAACTTGACAGATGAACACTGATAAGAACTGAGCTTATAACTTAAAAGCTCATGACCATGAACAGGACTACTGAGGTTGTTCAAGGCTAACAATATCAATACAAGTAGTCCATGCAAATAATGAGAATCTGGACCTAAAAAATGAGTCATTACAGATGGTTTGAATGTGAAATCAATTGACAGCAAGTGGGTCCATGGAAACATACGTAAATACTATGCAACAATTTGTCTGGAGGAACATCACTAATAAATGACCAAAAGTCCCCACAGAGAAGGCTAATAAAATTGTTTTTACCATTGAAACACAAAGCAGCACTGGCAGCTGTATGCATAAAGAGATAAAAAAATCAAGTTGTACCTTTTACTGTGTTGGGGTCTTTTTAGTGAAGACTTACCTCATTAGAAACTTACCTCATTAGCAACTCATTAGACTTACCTTATTTGAAATTTGTCCTGCAATTACTGAAGTTGGCCAATTTTTCAAATCAAATTCCAAGTCACTGAACCACTTCAGCTGATGCAAGATTTTCTTGTTCTGGCATCTTGCTCATGTAATATCAGAAATAGGCCTGGCCTACAATGAAAGAAGTCAAAAAGAGTTTTACACAGGGATTCCTGCAAGTTGATGAACAATCCTAGCAATGTCAGACAATTAAAGCTAAGTCCATAGTTAAAATACCTTTGTGATCACCAGAGGACCAGTATTTTCTGGATTGGAACTTAAGGCAAAACTTTGGTAGACGTCTGAAGACCAGCAAATCCTTGTGCTAGAACAACCTCCCTGTCAGCTGAGGGAAGTTGAGGCAGGAGTCCATCTGAAACAACAGATATTTAAATACAGGCATCCCTAGATTGGTATCTGTGCTCATGTTGTAGTCAACACGATCAACTGCTCTCAGTACGTTGCTCATCCTTTGACATGGTTGTTGTCAACCCATGTAGAGCATCTCTCCTGATGTAGACCAGACCATTCCGGTAATGGGGCTGTAACGGATGGGTCACCAGCAATGTGTGGATCCCGTGCCACCTCTGCCAGCCTTGTGCTCATGTTTTGTTTACTATAAGGCATCTAAGATTAGATGCATCTAAGATTAGATGCAAAGAAATTTAGGGGGATTTTCTACTGATGAAAAACAGGAGTCCACTTTAGGCTGAGTGCTAGAAGGTGAAATTTTATTTTTCTTTTTAATAAATTTAACCCTGATAATCCTTTCAGTAATTCCAGAGGACAAGATTTGTGTTTCCAAATGCAGTCATTGGCCACTGTATGAGACACCCCATAGTATTCAAAATGTCTGCTTATAAATTGCAGATAAGACACAGGGCTTTGGGAAGACCTTTGCACTTTCCAAGCGGGTTTGATGATACAGGTCTTAAACTGTATTTGTCTAAACACAGTTTTCTATCTGCTATCCCCTGAGATACCCTAGCTTACCTCACCTGGCCTCCATCTGTAGCTCTAGGGGTCATACTTGTCCCAAAGTTCCTGTAATGCTTCTACCAGCCATGAGGATTTTTATAATACATTAGAATATCACACATAGCATTGAGCACTTAAATTATTCAACTGAACCAGTGGAGACCACTGCTAAAAAACAAACTGCACAACAGATGCTGCATAGGCAGTAAGAAAAGTAAAAGTTCTTTTTTGGGCCACCGGATTTGGACCAGCAATGAAACGCCTTCCATTAAACTACAACTACTCAGTTCACCTCAAATAATTAGTAGGTACAATTTAGATGTTGTTTTCAATCTCATTTTTGAAACAGTCATTTCAAGATGATGACACAAAAGAAGATAGGACCAATTTCAGTCATGGGAGCTACAGGTTATTTGAAGTGCCAGTCACAGATATGTAGTCGATATTCCCCATCTCTACCTTGTTCCACGCTCTTCTCTTTTGTAAATGTCAAAACACTGGTAATTCGTATCAGTGAGTAAATTATTTTAACAAGTTTCAAAATTATTTTAAGTGGTACTTAGAATACTGCAACTGTACAATGCTTCAGTTTGTGAAACTATGCTTAAGTAAGAAATCAAACATACAGCAAGTGTCTAGAGCTCTATAAACCATACAGATACAAGTAATTTTCAAAAAAAAAAAAAACCAAAAAAAAAACCAAAAGAAAAAAGTTAATGCATTTGTATTCCAGAAAAATGAGGAAAGAATTTTCTTCTTTTTCCTGTCTTTTTGCCCTATCTATCTCCTGGGTGTTTGGGATATTTTTCCTTCTTATACTGAGATTATTTTTCAGTGTTAATGCATCACAGCACAGAAATTTAATATTAAATTAGTGGTCATTGATATGGAAAAGAAAGAATACATATTGTTCACATTTTTTCTAAGGTAGTAGAGAGACAACAAATGGAAGAGACATGACTGGCTAGAACACACACAAAATACTACAGAAGTCATCAGTTTTCCTGTTACTTAAGACACATAGCATGGCACTGGGATTGTGGTAATACTTTATAATCTAAACTATGCCACGAAGTGCTTTAAAATGTAACAGAAAAACAAATTAATTTTACAATATTTTATTGTATCTTCATAAAGTCACGTACTTCAGCATAAGTGTAACAGATGTTTTCTAATACTAAATATATGGAATATATGTTACTTTCAGAGTAGAATGATAGGTGATGAATGACAGGTTTTGCTGAGTTCAGTGCTTGAAATCTAACTAACCCATCAAAATGCTCTTTATTTATAGTAGGTAGATCTGACCTTTACAAATACAGCATTGAAGGGTCACTCAGCCTGAAGTCCACATTAGAAGAAATCCCCAACATTTTCTGATATCTGTCATAAGTCTCAACTAATATTTTTAGCCCATGATATGCAAGACCACAGTCTTTTCCACTGTGCCTTTGCCCCAACTTCTTTAGAAATTATCTTATGAAAGGAAAGATCATGTAAGACACTGAAGCTAAGGCTTCAGATCTAGATGATTTTGAGGGTGTCTTCTAAGTTAGATGAATGAGTTACTTGTTAAATTTCCAGAGTTTAGTAATTAAAAACTTTCAGTGTTATCAAAGCCCAGGACACTTCTCTTAAAAGCCCCCTTACCTCAGATTCACTTCCTTTTTCATTTAGACACAGACATATTTAATTTATTTCCAGGCCATCATACTGGCTCCAGTGCTGGTGTTAACAGTCATTAGTCCCAAGCTGTTCCATAGCCACTGCAGCATCAGCCGAGCCTCTGACTCTACACAGCATCAGAAGGTTTTACTGTAGCCTGCTCATTTTAAGAGGAAAAGCTCTCCCACTCTGTCTCACACAAATTTCATTGGGAATTATTCCACTTAGGCCAAAGGGAAAGGTGTCTCTTTCAAAGATACAGTGCCTGCTCTAAGAAAAACATGGATAATTCTTTGAGAGTGTATGCATATATTTTTCAGTTTTACACATGGAAGTTCCTATGACATATAATTGAAAACATAGATAATTAATGTATTACTGGCACATGAGTTAGATGTAATTTCTTGAGTTTTTGGCTCACACTGGTGGAAAGAGCAGCGTGGCATATTTTTCATGTGGTTTAAAATCCAAGCTGTTTTAAATATTACTGAGCACCAAGCAAAGTAGTAACTTAGGTCCATTAGGCTTCCTAAGAATTTCCTCCTTGGATCGTACCTGGGACTAGCTAACTAAAACCACAGTATTCTACTCATTCTTCTGGAATTACTTAGTAGATTTGTAGGCTTTCTGATGGGCTCATTTCCATACTAGCTGACAAATAACAAGTTCATTGTTGTAACACAGACATTCCTCTTTCGCAAACACATCAATGAGGTTCAGAGTGGCTTGTTTAACTTCCATAGGAGATCAGTAACAGGACATGACTGGGAGGTTAGATCTTCTCAGGCCTAGATTTGTATCTGAATAACTCTTTTTAATTTCTTGATGACTAATTCATTAGAAGAAAATTTCTCCTTGTAGTGGTGAAATAAACCCAAAGGACGTACTCATGATTTCTCTGGATTCTGCAAACCTGGTAAATATTTCCAGTATCAAAAGCCTGAAAAAGCAGACTGAGTCCAGCTCCACAGCAGCACAAAAGTGGCAAGCCACCTGTGAACCTCAGAAGGTTCAGAGGTTCAGTTTGAAGACCTACCAAAAAAGTTCAAATGCTTGTACAGAGTTTATCCAAACTATTCGAACCCTCAAGAATGTAGACATGGGCCTCTTGAGAACAGACATTTTAGTTCAATTTCCATTAGCTTCTGTTCCCTTTTATGCCAGAAATGCAACAAAACCTGCCTTTGTTTTGAGTTTGGATTGTTTTTTGTTTGGGTGTTTTGGTTTTTTTCTTTGGCTTGAGTGGTCTAAGAGGAGCCAGAAGCATCACTCAGAAGTACAGATTTACACTGAAGTGCAGTGGGGATTTTATCTAAACTCATCAAGCTTTGGTTTGAATTTCCAAGAGTGTGCATGTGCTTGTGCACGCACACATATGCATGTAACTTATATTTCAGTCTATATTTGCTGGCTCATTCGTAAGGGATACATTACAATTAACTCCCCACAGCCCTCAGGGATGAGAAAGTAGCCTCCTGGTACATCAACATGTTGCTATTTGAACATTTATCATTAACACCCAAGAATCCAGCCAACTCAGAAATTGCTTTCAATAGTTGGTTGCCTCCAGGACTGAAGGAAATCACAGGTACCCAGCATCGATGTTGGCAGGCTCAGTAGGCTGCTCACTCAGCTCCTGTCTGGGAGGGAAGCCTGCTGCATGTTTAGGGAGCAACTGCTCATGCAGTTGTTAGCATTGCCATCTCCAAGTCATACACTTTAAAGAGCCACTGAATTGACATCATTCATTCACTCTACGTGTGTCAGGACAGAGATCCATGGGAAGGCTTGCAATGACTGATGGGAGTAGGACCAGTCCCTTTTCAATGCATTGAGAGGGTAGGGTTGCAAAATGCTATCAACTGCGCAAAGCACTTATTTGCCAACAATTGTTGAATAATTATACAAAAGATAGCCGGGATTTATTTTTCTTTGCTTACTCTAATATTTTTGGTGTTTGTCCTTCTCTGTCATTTCCTTCAAAATAAAAGCTGACTTTTCAAAAAAAAAAAAAACCAAAAAAACAAACTAGAAAGACTTCCCACCTTAGGGTACAAAGGTTCTTGAGAATCAAGGTTCAGTATCTATTTTAGCTTCTGCAATCCAGAGGAAAATCAGAGTGAAATTTCTCTTCATGCTTTGCACCAAAGAAAGCCCAAGAGGTATCTGATTAGCTATAATTTTTGAGAGTGTGGCTCATAGACGTGTGACTAGTAAATTGGCACCATAATGTAACACTGCTTTGTTAAAATTTTTCTTGTTTCCAATGAAATTATTCAGCAAATGTCACAACCTTTTAAAACCCTTTACATCTTTCAAGTGCATATGAATAACCACAGAAAAAGTTTTAGAAACTTACATTATCCTGTTCAGTAGATGTACAAAGCAATCTTTCTCAGATTTTCTATATATAGCTGGGTTTAGTCAAAAATTTTGAACCTAATAGCCTTAACACATTGTACAAAAATATTTGCTCAGGTTCATTGTTCACAACCATTTTCCTTTCACCCCTCCCTCCTCCTGCCCCATACTTTCTCTCCTTAACTAAACACATAGGAAATTAACTAAGTCTATGACCTAACAAGTGGCAATTCATAAATTCATTAGATTAAAAAAGACTAGCAACATAGCAATTCCTTTAATAGGTTTCCTTCCAATCTCCAATTTACATTTCTGTCTGCCCTGGCAAAGATATTACTTCGTTAAGACTTTTTTTTTCTTCCCCTAAATTAGAGAAATGTTAATGACTTCTCTTATTTATTGCTTCCATATGCAAGTAGTTATCTTTCTTGCAAATGGAAATGAGACCCAAAATTGCAACAAATGGGGCCAAGCCGCTGAGTGCATATGTTCCTTTTTGGAGAAAGTACATATGCCTGATCGAATTAACTTTAACCTCTCTGTCCATTGAACAGACATCCTCTAATGTGGGGGCTTTTAAAACTGTTCTCGTTAAATTTATTTTGAATCGCTGAGAACACTCTATCACGGTTTCAGCAAATAACCTCTGATAATATTAAACACCTGGTAAGCACAGTACCCAAGGGACCCCGTGCTGCCGTGTTTGACCTGTGACCTCCGGCAGTGAAGTTCGGCCCTTGTGATCCACTTGGATTCAGACAAGAAAGCTATTCTGAAGGAAAACACCTGCTTGCAAGGGCTGACCCCAAGCCAGTGCATGGTTGAAAAAAGTCAGCTGGGTAGAAAGAGACCAGAGCCCCATGCAGGTGTTTCCTACAGCACCACACACCTAAAAAACAAGGAGAAATAAAGGATAATGTGGGTAACAGTTAGGCACTCTCTCACCTGTTTATTTGGGTTAGCATTGCTCAAGCTTCTCCCAGTGGTTGCCAAGGAAATGAAGAAGAACTTAGTGGTTCTGCATTTCTGAGGCTCCAGGGACTAGGATTCAGCCAGCAGAGAATACTGTCTTGGTGCATTTGCATGAGACTTACAGCTATGGCAAGAGACAAATCTAGAGACCTTTCTTTCTCACCCATAGCCTTTGCAGCAGTTCCCATGTTCAGGCAAAAAAAAACCAACAAAACAACAAAAACAGTGGATGGCTTCTTCCTTGGGAAGGTCTTTTAGGCTCTTATTTTCCTGTTATTGAGATGTCCTTTCAAATAATCTACCTGAATTTTAGAAATGCATTTCAAATTAAGGGTTAAAAGCACCAAAACCAGAACCTCTTGCTAGGAAACAGGAAGATGAAAAATCTTCACTTGCTGAGTTAAGGTTTTTACAGCAATTCATTTTATGCTGGGTGATAATGACTCTTTTTAAGTAGAGTGGGCCCTACATTCAGTCAGGTTTTTTTAGTCAAATGTCACATTACTTATTTTTGTCAGCAGGTCTGCACAGTAACAGGGCAATGAGTGGAAAATATTTAATCTATCTCTTTATTTATTAAGTGAGTATCACAAAATAAGATGACAGGGATGGAAACCTAACCCTTTTGAAATTCTTCTGTTAATTTCTTCATACATTTCTCTCCAAGGTCACTGTTTGATGAGGGACTCGAATGTCTCTCTGTCGCACAGCCAAGGGCTGTCAACACACCTCCATTCTCCTGATGAGAGCACCGTCAGCTGGCATGAATAAAATCCTTCCATTCCCAACAGTCCCAGACCCTGGAATTCTGAGATATTAAACAGCCAATTCTGGACCATTTAGAAAGAGCTGTGTGGCAATAGTAGAGGGGAAGGAGAATTCTTCTGCAAGAAAAATTCAGCTGTGACTTGACAGAATTCATTTCAGCTTGGTTTTTTATAGCCCTCAGATCCGAATTGCTTTCCATCACTCTGCCAAAGGCAGGGTTTGTAAGCCTGTCCCAGATATGAGGGGTCAGTGCAGTGTGCCTTGCTCAACTAGTCTCATGAATACAACTGGATTAAAAAAAAAAAAAAAACTTAAAAAAAAAAAGAAAAAAGGAAGAAAGGAAGGAAAGAGAGAAAGAAAAAGAAAAAAAAAAAAAAGAAAGAAAGAAGGAATTATTGGCAAGCAGAGCGGTACTAGCAATTTGCCTTCATCTTTTGCCCAGCATCTTGAGTCTGATAAAGAGCAACATCTGAAAACAATCATTGAAGCATATTAAGGTTTTTTTCCAAGTCATATCATACTACAGTGTAATAATGAGACATTTACTCTGCAGTATTTTAGGGTTTAAGCAATTTGCAATCTATTTCCAAGATGACTGAGATGGAAGCAGGAAGAACACAAGTTCCTTAAGTAACTTCCTCACTGTTCCCTAGTCATACACTGGGAACACTTGACACCCAATTGCATTCATCCTGCTGGAAGTAAATGCAAGTCATCACTTCGCATAAGGCTCTTGGTATGATTTCTGCCAGGGCTGATAACAATGTCCTATTGCTGATGAGCCTCTGTCAGTTTCACTTAGCAGTGAGAATGTCAAATTGTCAAGTGTTTTTAAGAGTGGAAGGTGAGAGACAACCAGTACCAATTTCACTTGGAGCCAGAGGGTTGAATGCCCCCCACATGTCCTCACTATACAGGGTAACTCAATGTGATGGGAGGCTGTAGCCACTGGAAAAACAGTGAAGACATTTTTTGAGATTACGCTCCTGGGAGTGTAAAAGGACAGTATCTTTGCTTATTCTTTAGAGAAACTCCAGGCTGTCTCTAACAACAGCATAAAAATTAAATTAAATCCAGACATTAGGCCTGAATATTCCTAGTCCATCTGTAAGTCCTCTGTTCTTCTGGGACTTCCTTCTGCCTGCCTATAGCACTCCTCTTGCTTTAACTTCCCTACTGTTCCCAAATAGTGGTGCAGTCATTATTCCATACAGAAAGAAATCTGTCCTGTAAAGAATCACAACAGGTTGCTTATGCTGTGCTCACACATTAAAGCACTGACAGTGCAACCCAGGTCCTGGCAGACAAATGCCTACTTTGTGCCACTGTCTCCAGTAAGGCTTTCTGGGCTGAATGAGCAGAGGGAGTTGAGTTTATCTCACCTGCATTCCATCAAGGTTCCCTGTATTTCTTGCCAACAGAGAAAGCAAGGTGCCTCTGAGGTTCCTGATCATTTAAATAGCTAGAATAACACCTCAAACAATGGGGTTGCCTAGCAGAAACACAAAGAAGAATTTAGGCTTGGAATTTAGGACAGCTGAGAGTAACCTGCATCCTTTTGCATCTCTCAGGGAAGTTTTTTTAGGCTGAGCCTGGTAGGAAAGCCAGCTTACTACAAGTCGCCTTCTTACTGTTCTGCAGACAAGCGACATCTTTCAGGACTATTAATTCAGTGGCTTTCACTAAAATATGAACACCAAACACTCTAGAAAAATACCACCATAAAGACAGCTTTCCTCTTTATTAAACTTTACCTTCTGGTTTAACCTCAAGTAATTAACTTTCCACGCTGTCTGTTCTAATAGCTTCCTCTTCTGCTCTCCACCATCAGCTGCCTATTCCAAACCCTCTCTGCAAGAGCAGAGGCCCACTACAGCACACAAGACACTTCACCTGATACAGTCCCAGGACTATCCCTTTATTTCCCATGTGCTGGATGCCTGTTTTGTTTCCTCACTGCTTTTTTTCTTATGCATGTTATGCCATGGCATTGTCCACATGGCAATCTCAGTTTCCAGCTGAGAACTAATCTTAGCAGGAGCTTTTCAATAAAGTTTTATTCACTGGTTTGCAGTCTGAAATAATTACTACTGTCTCCCAATTTCTAGGTGTTAATGACAATTTTGTGAGAGGGGAAGGAATAAATCATAAAGAGGCTGTGTTTTCTCTTTCCTCAACATCTGTCTCAAGTGCTCTGCCTAAAGTGTTCTATTGAATTTAGGAAGGGTTATTTATTTATTTTAAATTGATTTTTTTTCCTCTTGCTTTGCTCTCATGAGTAAAATAGAAAAAGAAAACAGCTGTTTGAGATAAAATCATCCTGCACAACAGCCACCTGGTAATGAGACCATCCGAATTGATGACAGTAAGGACAGAAAGTGAACAAAGAATTTTAGAAAATACGTCTTTCTTTTGGTCTTGGGCATATGCTAGCCTCTAATTAATGTAGTTATGGCTTTTTTTCCTCACTGCAAAGGTAAATTTTTCCTAAGATGCTTAATGCAGCCATTAATGAAGCAACAAGTTTAAGAGACAGAGTTGAAGTGCAGTGAGTCATTTAATTTGGTACAGAAAAGCTATACGTACCTTACTCAGGTTTTCTCCAAAGGGTTTAAAGGTGCAGCATTTTCATATTGTGCTACACCATTTGGATCAGGCTTGGAGCAGAGAAAGCACAATTCAAAATACTGTTCCTATAATACTCAAGAAAGCACAGACTCATGCAGGCATGAAGGGATTTCCATCAGGATTATTTCCTTTATCATGTCCTTTCAAACATCATCCTGATTTTCTAACATTGGGGTTTCTTCTCTCCTCCGCTTATAAGAAATCTGTACTTCTGCAAATGAAGAACAAGTGGGACACAACCACAAAGATGGTGAGACAGTCTTAATTTCACTGTTAAAACATATTCAGAAAGAACAAAAAAAGAAAAAAATTATTGATAGCCCTTGGAAAGAAAAGCAGCACCTCTCCAGTTGCTCTCTAATCAGTCCCAGGTACAGATTTATTATGGGCTAAGAAGGAAAGCAGAATTGCTTTACTACTGCCTGCCAAATGCATAATTGTAGATGTTTAGGAAAGAATGTTCTCCTTTTTCCCAGCTTGTTGGAGTGGTAAATTACTCTTTCTTTAGTTTTGTGGAAAAACACATTCTCTCTGGAAAGTAAACCTGATACTATACACACTTTGATTTTTACGCCCTTTCTATTAAACAAGGTTAGCTGAGTAATATGTGATCTCCTTTGGTACTACACATGTGTATAATCAAATCAAAGACCTGACACAGTTCTCCACATAACATGCAGTATTTTAAATACTGTCTTATTCAGACAACAGGTGATGAATTTACAAAAGCTCTTTCCTGCCATTCTGGAAAGGTTCACTCAAGCAACTCTGAAAAGGCAAAGAGAAAAAGAAGGAAAAAGAAGGTGCATAAATTATTGTAGCCCTGGGGCGGTGTGTGAGTTTTACAGGGCTATTTATTTTGCTTTTCAATAAAAATGTGTAATAGACCCACCGGACCTATTACTTGCCCACTGGACCCATTACCTCTATTGAACAAGGGTAGCATAGCTTAAAGAGAGGGGTGATTGGCAGCCAAGCTTCCTCCAGTCCAGCCAGGGCTGCGCCAGGGATGCAGCCTGCTGCAGCTCCTGCTAGCCTGCTTCCCACCTTCCCCACAGTGAGATAATGCAAAGACAGACAGAGAGGCTGCAGGCAGCCCTGGTGTCAGAGTGGCAGTAGAAAAGTACATTATGGCCATGACGAAAAGCAGGTGTGAGCTTTTTGTTGTTCAGCCAAGCATCCTCACAACTTGAAGCTGTTCAACAGGACAGGTCTGGCCAGGCAGAGCTGCAGCTGGGATAGGATGTCCTCAATTAGGAAGGGATTAATGGCAATCTGTCCTTCCTGAGGTCTTGATCTAGCAAGGTGCAGACCACCAGGACCCCAACCTGGCCAAGCACAAAGTACAGGTTTATGTACTTAGAGTTAGGCACATACAAATGTGCTCTCCAGCTAAATCTTTCCTTCTTTTCCAAACTCTGATTACATTCTTGTCACAGTGTTCTGTACTTTTAAGGTTAAACACATTTTACACAAATATTCAGACTTCATGCAATTGCTAAATAATCTCCATAAACACAAAATTTAGAAAAACCTGTTTAATACTGGCAATTATAAATTAAATATTTCATATTATTTGAAGTGTTACATTGGTGATGTCCTCTTTGTGTTGGTGCAAACTGATACAGAGACAACACCATACTTTGCCAGTATTCTTACCACGTCTGGTATGTGGCAAGAATGTGAAAGTACCCAGCAGTTTCCCAAGGAAGGTCCACAGAATTACAGCATTCTTAGAAGAAACAGAATAAAAGAGAACTTACGACATCACTAGAGAAATTCCTACAAAATTTATTCTAGTCAAAATAGCTCTCACACTCCATGAATTTAGAAGGTTCAGGTGTGCTTCTCCTGGAGAGAAAAAGGGAGAAATAAATTTTAATAACATAAATTCTTAAGACAAAATTAATAAGTAGAACATTTTTGTTGTTGTTTTTTTTCATTTTGTTCAATTGGTTCATCTGGATTTTTTAAAAACTTATTTATTTTTAAGTTGATGACATCCTTGATGTCTAGCCCATCAAGGATGCATTTTACTTAAACATAATACCAAAATCTACTAGAGCAGCCACAAAAGACAATATTATGTAATTCAACACCCACATTTCTGAAATTTTTCATGTGCTCAGGCTTCAAAAACTCTTTCAAGAAAAATAAGCATTCTTATTTGCATTCTGTAGCCATGAAAGCTGATGAGAAGTGGTTTACTTGTCCAAGGAGATATTGCCAGTCATTGGAATGGAAGTGCAGAACTCAGTTCCCTCAGCACATGGAAGTTGCAGTTCCATTGCTATTGGAAACAGCTTCTACAGATTTGCTTCAGTTTGAAATACGGAAGCCTTCCCAAAACCCCTCCAGAACCAGAATCCCTGTTTCACTTGTGTCTAGAGCCCACCAAGAAACTCTTGGTAGTTTTGTATGAAGATACCTCATATCTTGATCTGCAGAGCTGTGTCAAGGCATAATGGTGTCCTCATATCTCAGCCACTCCCCCTGCTACCTGTACCTTCCTCAGTCTGTGCTGCATCAAATAAGAACCTTACAGTGCCAGGCTTGAAGCCTTCCTAGTCCCAATTACTGCTAACTTAGGTTCCAGCGTACCAAAAACCAATTTGGAAGCAGTGAAGGTGCACCCCTGGCCAGTACTTGCATCAAGGGAGAGTACTCTCATACACATCTATTTGACACATTCCCCAAAAGGACTTCTGCTCAATGCTTTTTAAACATAAAATCAATGATTTTGAGCCTCCAGAAATGGTGTATGGAGTTGCTAGGCTTTCTTTTGTGGCAGCCGAGGCCACAGGAAACAGATGCTCTTCAATTCCCATCTGAGCACATGTTCATGTAGCACACTTTTTCTACTGTTTTAATTCAGCCTCTAATCCTTTTTAAAAAAACATTTAATAGTGAATAATAATAATGACAGTAATAGTAATAATAGTTTTAAAAAATGGGTTACCTTACAGGTCCTTCTAGCTCCCAGGGAATCAGGGAATTGCCTATAACAGAGCTACTCATTGGTATAGAAACAATCTAGGGGAAAGAAGAGTCATAGTTGTTGCTCTTTGAATACTGGTATATATACACGTTGGAGCTGATATTTTTATAATTTCACACAGGAAAAAGAAATCTAGATTAGAAATTTTCTAGTTTAGAATTTCCTAGATTTCTTTTGGAAAATCTGTGAACTATGAAAACTAGAAATCTAAAATGCAATTAAATATTTGCTCTCTATTTGTTTTCTTTTTATTGCATAAAGCAATCAAAGGAGGGAGATTTCTATTTAAGTGCTAAGTTGGCTGCCAATGGTGATTTGTACTTTATTATTTTTAATTTTTAGTTGTTCTTGTCTCTATAAAAAATTATAAAGATTGGATGTAAAATAAGCATGAAGTGGAGGATAAACTGGAATGAAATTCAGCCCCTGGGCTTGAGTCTAAAGCTGAAAAACAATCCTTCCCAGCCACTGTCTTGGCCCATAAATTGGGAATGAAGCCACTGAACTTTCTATTCCTTTTTAAGGGTAGTGAGAATCACTCACATGTAGCTGCCAAACCAGAGCATTTTTTTTAAAAAAAGCTGGCTCAGCCTGAACTAAATTAAATAGGTTTTGTTTCTTCTAGAAGAAATGAGGGGAAAAAAAAAAGGAAAAAAGTGTTTGGGTCAATTGGGAACAGAACACTTCATTTAGAGGCACTGCATATAAAAGCAAATGAAGCAAAGAGACAGGTCCCAGAAGGAGAGAGATGGTTCACCCCTTTTATCCAAGAGCCCAGTAGTTAAAACGTCACATAAGACACAGGAGACCTGCATTCCACACCACTTGTGAGAATTCAATGTACAGCCTAACTCCCAGTGTACAGCTACTTCTACCATCTGTTAATCTCATTTTCTGAAATGAAGGATATTTCATGGAACTGCACATGGGGAACATGGGGGGAAGAAGGGACTCAATGAATCAGACCATCACACAACCACATAGATTGAAACAGACCTCAAGAGTTCTCTGGGCCCACGTTCTACTCAGAGGAGGTCTATTCAAATCAGGTTGTGCAGGACAATGTCCAGTTTAATCTTGAGCAACTCCAAGGACAGAGATCCCACAGATTCACTCAATAACCTCATCCTGTGTTTGACCAACCTCATGTTCAATCAAAAACCAATGTCTTACATCAAGAATTTTTGTATTTTCATGTGTTTCAAACAGTGTCAATTTCCTCCTGGCCTATCCCTGCACACATCTGGAAAGAGTTTGGCTTTTCTTCTCTCTTGCTGGGTAGCTGTAGACAGATACTTCTGAAAACTTCTCCAGGATTAGCAGACCCAACTCCTCATATGGCATGGAATTTGCTACTTGGACTGGGAAACCCCAAGCTGGGCACAATATTTCACACATGCCAGATATAGGGGAAAGATCATTTCCTCTACCTTTGACTAGGTAAGGAAAGAGCCAACACAGCCCAGGATGCTCCTGGCCTCCATTGCCCCAAGGGCACATTTCTGGCATACGCTTGATTTATCCTCCAAGACCTCCCAGATCCTTTTCTCTAAAGCTGATATCCTAGGTGGTAATTACTGCAAGTCCAGGTGTCCAAAAATGCTAGACAAACAGCTACTGTATGCACAGTTAGTCTACGGATATGTGGTCATTCAAACTGGAAATCAAATCCCGTAGTCTCACACAACGAGGCTGTGAAGCCTCTGACACAGCTCCCCACAACATCCTTCTCACTAAACTGGAGACAGATGGATGTGAGTGGCAGACTGTTTGAAGAGGATAAGGAATCGTTTGGACAGCTGCATCCAAGGGTAGTGGTTAATGGTTCACAGTCCCAATGGACATTATTGACAAGTAAGTGGTGTTCCTCAGGGGCCTGTACCAGGACCAGTGCTATTTAATATCTTCATCAGTGACACAAAGGGATCAAGTGCACCCTCAGCAAACTTGAGGATGAAACAGAGCTGAGTGGAGCTGCTGCCACACCTGAAGGATGGAACGGCATCCAGAGGGACGTGAACAAGCTCAAGAAGTGGGCCCGTGAGAATGTCATAAGGATTAACAAGGCCAAGTGCAAGGAATGACACCTGGGTAAGGGCAACCTCCAGTATCAACACAGGCTGGGGGAAATGAACAGATCAAGAGCAGGCCATCTGAGAAGGACTCAGAGGTGTTGGTGGATGAGGGGCTGGACATGACCCAGCCATGGGCACTCACAGCCCAGAAAGCCAACCGTATCCTGGGCTGCATCCAAAGCAGCGTGGGCAGCAGGGTGAGGGAGGGGATTCTGTCCCTCTGCTGTGCTTTCATGAGACCCCACCTGCAGTGCTGCAGCCAAATCTGGGGTTCCTAGCACAGGAAGGACATGGTCCTGTTAGAGCAAGTCCAGAGGAGGGCCATCAAGATGATTAGTGGGATGGACCACGTCTTCTATGAGGAAAGGCAGAGAGAATTAGGATTCTTCAGCCTGGAAACGAGAAGGCTTTGGAGTGACTTAATTGCAGTCTTCCAGTACTTGAAGGGAGCCTAAGAGACAGAGAGGAACACTTTTAAAGAGCATGCAGTAACAGGACCAGAAGGAATGGATTCAAACAGAAAGAGAGTTTTAAATTAAACATTAGGGAAAAAAACCTTGACTGTGAGGATGGTGAAGTGCTGAAAGAGGTAGCCTATAGAAGGTGTGGATGGCCCCTCCCTGGAAGTCTTCAAGGCCAGCCTGGATGCAGCTCTGAGCAACTGGGTGTAGTGAAAGATGTCCCTGCTTATGGCAAGGGGGTTTGAACTAGATGATCTTTAAGGTGCCTTCCAACCTGAACCATCCTATGATTCTATACTTTTAAATTTTTTCTGGTGAAAAGCTTGGAATTCTTAACTTTATTGTCTTCTGATAAGTGTTACTGATTAAAACAATAATGGGATTACATTAGTAAGAGCTGTCTTGCAAAGAGCAGAAAAGGTTTTTTGATTGCTGATTTAGCAGTGGTAGGATGAGAGCGGTGGAATATTTGAGATTAGTTAAGATCAACCAAACATTCAAACCTCTAAAATTAAAAAGAATGCCATAATCTTTAAGAACATACCATGAACTGGTGTTACAGAGGGAGAAACAAGCCAAGGAAATTGTGTGGCACCTAATGATATTCATTCAGTGAGCCTCCCCCAAGGGATTGACTGACCCCAGTACGAATTGTTTCACCATTTCAGCTCAGTTACAAATGCAAAGATGGCTGGAAACCTCTCTTTCACTCTCTCACTTACCCATATATGCACATACATGCACATTCCCCCACAGACACAGACATCTGATGTGTACTGTAAATTTCCATAATGTGCTTAAGGATATGAGGAATTATTTAAAAAGGCTAATTACTATCACTGCCTCTTTTATACTGTCCTACAGATTGCAGAGGCTCCTTGAAAGCTCACTTACCCTTTCATATCTTGTCTTCTGATAAAACACAGAATTGTGGCTTACAGACTTGCGCTATGGGTTTGTCCTCATTTAAAAACACTGTGCAAAATCGTTGCATGCTTTTGTTGGGGAGAAAGAAAAACAAATACTGCAGCAGTATCCCTCTGTTATATGATGTATTTCCATAAAGATCATATGAATGTAACAGATATTTTGGGTGATCATAGACTAGAAATCTTCACTTTAAGCAGAATATGGATCATATAAAGAAACACAGCACATCATAGGGGCATTGAAAAAATAATTTTTTCAAACTGAAATTTCTTAAAACCCTTTTACAGTCAGAATAAAAGTCAAAGCATTAGAACAATGGAATTGTGAAACACTTCAATTTCCTCAAATGTGAGAATTTTCAGTTCAGTTGGATTTGTGAAAAATGTGCACATAAGCAATTTATGTGTGTGTGTATGGGTGTTATATGGTAAATATTTGTAAATATATATTTATGCATATATATCATAATCTAACACCAAATTATATTATTCTACTTTAGACAAGTATTGAAATACATCAAGAAATAGGATACAAAGTTCAGGTATTCATAAAATTCAGAGAGTGCTAAAAATGCATCTGCCTTGTGTGGATTCTCAGCAGCATTATTAACATCAACAAACCTACACCTCAGACAGATTATCACTGCAGAGGTATAGTTTGGGAGAAAGGTGTGTGTGCAGATACCATTTCACAAACTAGTTTGTGTGGACATAGACTTCCCCTTTAAGTCTGTGAGCAGCAGATCATTTACAGAGTTCAAGGAGATACTCTGCTGGGGCTGGGTTTCACATGGAGGACCTGATGAGGTCCTGAGACCTTGCCTTCTGGCCGCGATATGGGGCTCACCTCTGAGCCAGGGTTTCCTGTGGAAGCCTCCATACTGACTGTGCCATCAGGGGTAACTGGCTTTATGCAGACTGTGTCATCAGAGGTAACTGGCTTTATGCAGAAGGTTGACAAATATCTGATGCTGTACCTCTACTGGTCTCCAAGATTTGTCTCTGTTCACCTCAATGACCCAGAGAGCAGATTTGTTGGCAGACCACAGCCTGTGAGCAGCCAGTCAGTTTTGTCCCTGGGCATGTTAAGTGACATACTTTTAATGGCCCCTTAGGGCGTGCCTGACCATACAGGGTTCAACGTGCTCCTCATGGTAGGAAATGGTAGCACTGTAGGTAGCACTTGTAGCCTTCTTTGCCAACATCACCTCAAATTTTTGAAATCCCCCAAAATGCTATATAGGCTTAGTCATAACACAACCGGCGGCCAGTCATGATTCCTGTCTGGCAGAGACAACGGGTTCAGGGTTTCAAAAAGAAGAGCTTTCCATTCAAAACTAGCTTTTTTTTTCCCCTCTCCCTTAAATAAACTTTTATTGCAGTTTTCATTTTTGCCTCTGGATTGCTTAGGTCATAGAATCATAGAATCATAGAATAGCATGGGTTGGAAAGGACCCTCAAGATCATCTAGTTCCAACTCCCCTACCCTGGGCAGGGATGCATTCCACTAGACCAAGTTCTTCTAAGCACCATGTTTGGCTTTCTGTGATGCAAATGCACACTGCTGGACATTCAGTCTCGTCCACCAGCAGCCCCAAATTCTTCTCAGCAGGGCTTCTCTCAATCCATCCATTTCCCAGCCTGTGTTGATACTGGAGGTTGCCCTGACCCAGGTGTAGGACCTTGCACTTGGCCTTGTTAATCCTCGTGAAGTTCCCATGGGCCCACTTCTTGAGCTTGTCCAGGTCCCTCAGGATGCCATTCCATCCTTCAGGCATGGTAACAGCACCACTCAGCTTGGTGTCATCTACAAATTTGCTGAGGGTGTCCTTGATGCTCTCTTCTAAGTAACTGATGAAGATATTTAAAAAGCACTGGTCCCAAGATGGACTCCAAAGGGGCACCACTTGTCACTGATGTCAGACGAGACTGAGAGGTGTTGACTGTCCAACCACTCTCTTATCCATCAAACATTCCACTCATCAAATTGGTCTCTCTCCAACTTAGAAAATAGGATGTTATGAGAGATTGTATCAAAGGCCTTAGAGAAGACCAGATAAATGATGTCATCAGCCCTTTCCTTGCCACTGATGTATTCACTTCATTATAGAAGGGGCACTAGGTTGGTCTGATAGGAGATGTGCTTGATGCCAGCTTTGCTGGCTGTCTCAAATCACCCCCCTGTTTTCCATCTGTGTTAGCATAGCTTCTGGACGGATCTGTTCCATGATCTTCCCAGGTACAGAGGTGAGGACAGGTCAGTAGTTCCCAAGGTGCTTCTTTCTACCCTTTTTAAAAATGGGTATGATGTTTCCCTTTTTTCAGTCACCTGGGATTTCCGTGACTTCCATGACTTTTCAAATATCATGGAGAGTGGTTTGGCTTGTAAATCATACATTAGTACACAGGTTCTTGTGAGTCTCCTTTAAGTGTTTCTAAAGGTTTAATGCCTCCCAGTTCTCCAATCTTGATGTTCATAAACCACTAGGAAATTATTCATGCCTAGGCTAACTCTTTACAGGTGTTCTGTGACTGATCGTAATATGTTGTGAAATACAGAATATTAGACTCTGTTGGAAGACCATCAATGGTATTTTTTGATTAAAGGAGAACTAATATTTGGTCTGTAAAGTTTAATGGCTTCACAGTCTTTATGTCTATTCACTGTTCAGACATTTGCATTCACTCATACCATACACACATGCATTTAACTGACAACACTATCAGCAGAACTGGGCATGTATGAGTTTGTATCTCCATGTATTTCTACAAGGATATAACTCTGCACACTTTTACATACAATAAGTGCACCGAACCACACTTCGCTTTTGCCCAGTAAGTGTTTCTTCATGCTAACTTGCTATATCTGGATTTCAGTTTCTTCCAGAAAGGACTAATTAAGAATCTGAATTTTAGCTTTGAGGCATGCAAATCAGATTTTGCCAACAAAATGAGAAATACAGAATCTGACCCTGCACTTTATGTAATAGGCTATCAATAAATTCCTTTCAATTCTACAAATGGGACAAAGTTGAATTAATTTCACATACTTTTAGCAATATGAAAATTGAGAATCCAGTCTAAGCTGGTCACTGAGGCTAGATATAATGTCACTGCAAGCAGCAATAAACCCGTAGAGGACAACTGATCCTCAAAATGAGCCTCTAAAATAGATGGAATGAACTGCCTCCAAAAGACGTGTGCCTCAAACTGCAGCGACTATAAATGGACTCTACATGACTATTTGAAATAGGACATCACACTGCTGGACGGCTGAAATTAGGCTGAGACATATCCCACCTGTAAAAAATAACTTCTTGCCAAGACAAATTCATTAATATCACAAGTACCTTTAAAGATGCTTGAGCCCCTCTCATTGTGCTGAGATGGATCTTAAGGAACTCCAGCTCTGGGTTGTAGTAAATAGGAAAGGTCACTGGAAACTCCTCAAAAATTAACCTCTAACAGTGTTTCTCAATGTCTTTGAGATGTGTCTCCAACAGATAAAAATAATCTAAAGAACTAAGATGTTTTCTCAACAACTCCAGAAACCCACAGTTGGAAGGCAGCACTGCCCTTTAGCAACTGCTCCCTAATAGAAGTTTTAGTATTCCTGTATTGCCGAAGGGTGAAAAGAAATGCCAGCTGGAAAGCAACATGACAAATGAAGACAGGGACATCACAGTACACACTGCAAATACTGAGAGGTGACCTGCAGGCTTCAAGAATCCTGCCTCCTCAGAGTTAAAGTATCAGTGACTTCGAAACACAAGGCTATAAATGACTGATGACATTCAGTATGTCCTTTGATGCTGCTTGCAACCCTATGCACTGGACTACCAGTCTGGCCTAATTTCAAAGTCTCTGCCAATGCTAAATAACAAATGTTAAAAATCTGTACAAAAACATCAAAGTTACAGGTGCTACAAAGGCAAAATGGAAAAAAAATAAGCAACAACCAAAAAAATCATAAGGAAAATCAAGAGCATTGCCAATATCCTAGATGACAAATCCTGGAGACCTAAAGAAAGTAAAGAGTTAAAGGTTATTTAGAAAGGGCAAAATAAAGGGTCATTATCTAGAAGTTGTAGAAGCAACAGCGTACCTATAAAAATAAATATATATATTAGTAGGTATGTAGGAAGGTGTATAGGTAGATTGGTAGATTGATAGATATAGAACTAGATAGAAAGATAGATACATTAGATGGATGGATGGATGGATGGATGGATGGATGGATGGATGGATGGATGGATGGATGGATGGATGGATGGAGGAAGAACTTCCAAAAGATGTCTAATTACTGATCTGAACCTGAGCAGAAAAGTATGATTAACTGAAGGATATGAAATGCTTTTGTCCTAAATAACTAATATTTTGTTTTATTACTTAGTTTAAGAGAGCAGGCACAAGACTGGCACAGTTATATCATAAGAATGATCATTTGTCAAACCATGGGCTAGTCCAAAAGAACAAGGGCCAGCAGGTCTGTGAGATAAGAGTTTCATGCCTGATCATAGAGGGTGAGTCAAGTCCAACTAGATTTATAGCCTGAAATTTCTATACCAAATAAAATATCATATTGATTAGAAAGACAGTATAGGGGAAGGAATACTCCAGAGTCAACCTCTTGGCTTGCACACAGCAACAGCTTCTTCAGACTTAGCTTTGTGCACTGTGAGAAGTTCCAGTGACTCCAAACGGAGTTAGCAGGCCAGGTAAAGCACGTGTGCAAGTCTTTACAGGATGTAAAAAACTCCACTAAAACTGCCTAAACTATCAAATATCATATGTAGTCCTGACTGAGTTTGGCAAAATATGTAGATGTCCATATTGCAGGAAATTGCACCATTTATAGTAAAATACTTTAGTGTAAATGACTGCAGTAAAGAAGGTAGATTTATAAATTTTTCCCAACCCCATATCTTCTTGGAACTGCTCTAGCAGTTATGGACAGATATCATACCACCATATTTCAGGGTCAGATACCTGAGCAACAACGTGTCTGGTATTTGTTTGGATCAGTAATTTACCCCAATAATTTGGGCTCTAGAAAATCTATTGAGAAAATTGGAATGCTAATTACAACTTTGGAAAAATACCACTTAGGTCTCTTGAAGGAATATATTGTCATTCATGAGCTCAGTTTTTTGTTCACATTTTGGCAAAGGAAGACAAAATAATTGGCATGAAAAGTTATGAGGCATTAAATAAAGGTCAGATGCCAAATTATATCAAACTATACATAAAGGTATTTCCTGTGATTTAATGTATCAGTAAGACATGCATATTTTACTATTTCTACCATGTTGTTAAAAATTTTAAAATGTAAAAAAAGAAACTGAACAAAGAAAATGCAAGAAACTTAGCTTATTACCATGAATATCTCTTTTTACCATGTTCATTCCAATTCAATGTCTTTAGCAAATGATAGGGACAATTGCCTAATTACAGGTAATTAAAGGTTTTTCTCTATCAGAGGAGGTGACATGTGATATCTGATTTTTAATTATGAATAAATCTTGGTCTATTCCTACCTGTAGTCTCCTAATTAACTTCTAAAATATTTATGAAGGGTTTAAGAAAACAGCCCTGAATTTAATTTTATGTTTCTTAGCAGCATTGTTAATAGAATAATGGATATTATATGGGGAACTATACACTATTTTAATGATCCAGTTTTTTGGGTATAAAACAATCCAAGACTACTGAGGAAAAGGAAAATATCTTAGAGAGTAGAATCTCAGCTGGTATAACTCAGTATATAAGTTTATAAGCTTATTTAATTGCAAATTTCACTGTAAGTGGTTTTCATGTCTGAATAATATTCCTACAGTAGCTGTTATAGCAAACTGGAACACGTCTCATCTTTGGGTTAGATTTTTGTCATCATCCAGGGATTAGCAAAAATATCTAATAAATCATGAGTGTGCCTAACAATCTATTATTCCTCCATTCACAGATACAATCCTGTCCATAGGTAAATGCTGTTGGAATGCCTATAAATATATGCACATATGCTAGCAAGTAACACACAGACTTACAGGTTTAAAAATCGGTAATCAAATGTCAATATATTGCAGCAGGTCAAATTACCAGCAAATGTTTTACTAATTAACAGTAGGATATTATGCAATGAAAAAGAAAGAACTTATTTCCCAAACTACAACATGCCCATACTTTACACATATTTTTCAAACAGGAAAATGTAAGAACCAGAGTGATGGCAGCACACATTCATTACTTGTGCAGACATACCATTTTCAGCAAGCTAAGTAAAAACATCCAGTAGAAGCAATGTGTGGGAAACTATTTTACATACAAGAACTCATTTTCATACGGGTTCATTTTTACAGTAATTTTTTTGGAGACTAGGGGGGGAAAAAAACATCTGCATAAAGTTGATTTTAGCCTAGGTTGCAGTGGGGGAAAATACATGCACAGACAACCAAGTACTACTGAATAATATCGTTTGGTTTTGATAGACCAAATATGTGTGCTTGAAAAAACATGCCATAAATATTATCTGGTGGGGAAAAAAATGATCACACAGGATACAATCACAAGTTTTTATTTTGTTCATAAAATCACTTTTCTGAAACTGCAGAATTTTTAGTCTGACACTGTGTACTTGCACATATAAAGCAAATGAAAGTCTGAAAGATGAATTCTCCCATTCACAAACAATCTAAAGGGGAAGTATGGAAAAAAGATTATACTGTTTAATGTATTTGTATATAGCATTATAAGGGCTATGTAAGACTGTATTCTGGTTTTATAGAAATATAGCATACCAGAAAATGCTATTATATTCTCACATGAATCCACCATCATAATAAAAAATGGCTTCTTTGATTTCAGGGAAATACACCTTCTACTGATTATGGAACATAAATCCACTTTACACTTTTGAAATGCATCCAAAAGAGCTGAATCACAGCAATTTTCAGTGGAAATACCAATAAACAACATGGTTTTACATGCATATGTAAAAATTAAATACTCATTTAAGGCTAAAATGTGACTAAACCATTTTAAACGGCTTCTCCATTTCACAAACCACAAGCACCTACACAAAATTAGTCATCATCTAATGACTTTAAAAAACACCAACCGAAACAATAACCGTAAAACTTTAACCTCATCCTTAACCTCATCCTGCCATACACTTACTCTTGCTATAGTTTCACACATATTTAGTATGAGGAATTGTATTGATACTACTCAGTCGTTCCTCCTCTGTGCGCTGCTCTTGCTTTACAACACTGTGTCTACTGCTGGATCTCATTATAAACCAAATTCACTACAATAGCATCAAAAATGAACAATGCAACTCTATACTTGTATAAACAGTGCACTGATATTCTCCATGCACATCTCCCACCTCTTGCACCATGGTTTAGGTGCAAATGACTGAAAGATCAGTTTGCAAGCTTGGCTTTACACCATGTGGTTACTTCCATTGAACCTCTGGAAGTTATTTGCAGCAGGTAACATCAAGCATTTGACTGGCAAATGTCTGCAAGTCTGGGATCTCAGTTGATTAACTGATGAAGGGGGCGTGGAGAAGTGGTGGGAGAGGGCAGATGGAAGATGGGGAACCATCTCCTTTCCACCTGCACAAAGAATGCATGCTGATGCTTAGATGTGGAAGACAAATGAACAGTTAACTTCTCTATGGTGTTGCAATACATAGTGACACAAAGTTGCTGGCTCTAGCAGGGTCTGCACAAGGATGAAGGACGTTATGTTTTAACAGACATCAGTGTAGAGTCAGGACCAAATGCCAAACCATGCAAACCCCTTTCACAACCCCCCACCATTGCTTTCTGAAGGCTCAGAAGAGCAACTGCTAATGCCATGTGCAAGGGCTGCTGGGAGTGGGCTCTCTGCTTGCAACTCACCAAGGTGAGGGATTTCAGGGAACATCTGATAGAGCACCTGAGTGCTTTAGGAACATCTAAAGGAAAGTAGCCAGCACACCTGCCGGTGCCATTTAAGGATACCACTAAACACAGAGGAGGGCTAGATTAAAGACAAATGAGACCATGGCACCAGCTCAGGATCATTTATTGTATGATAATGATGTTGCAGCACTCCAAGAAGCTTTGTTCTGCATGTGTGAGTAAAAGTAACTCAAAGCCAAGATAGCATTTTACATGTTGATTATTAATATACATACTAATGCTAATATAAAGTTTCATATATAAAAAGGAATTTTCATGTACATACGTACATCTATAAGTGTATATATGTGCATGTGTCTCCGTATATGCCTAAATGTACATAACAGTAAAGAAAAAGATTTTCTGCAGAGATATGAATTTTCAAACCAGAATGTCTTACTTATCTGGGTGTGCATACATAATCTTTGGTGGCTAGTAGCTGTAGTTAAATTAGAAGCATTTCTAAGGCTGTTACATTTTTAAGGACCATTAGTCCTTCTGGAGCTCATGCTATGTGAATAACGAATGTATCAGTCACACTGCAATGGATAAACCAAACTGCAAACATAAACTTTTAAAGCCTCGCTGTTTCTCTAAAGCAACTTTAATCTGTGCTTTGCCAGTCTGTGCGCTTATTCCTGGCTGTTGAGTAATGTGCCGAGCTCGTTTCAAGGGTTTACGCTTGCAACCTAAAAATCAATTATATGAAAAACAATAAAAAATATTCCTATTGCATGCCATTAAAAAAAAAAAAAAAAGGATACAAAAGGTTAAGCAGAGCAGCCGGCATCTGCACACTAATGACATGATTGTTATGATAGGTGTTTGCTTTACCCTGGAGTGGTAACATTATAATTCATCCACTGCTGAATGAGTGGGGACAATTAATGCAGTCAATGTGTCCCACGTGTTCCCTGCAGCATTAACAAGGCAGCTCCAGGCCCCTCGGCATACACGGGGCTGAAAATTGAGCCGGCTCTCCCGTTGAATGTGATCCTGATTACCTCCGCGGGGGCCACCTGCTGCTTCGTGCCTGCTGGTTTTGTGCGCCGGCCGCCTCTGCCCGCGGGGCCCCCGGGGAGCGCGGCGGGGCCGCGGGCAGCTGACACCAATCTGTCGAGCCGGGCGGCGACAGCGGCGCCCCGCGTGCCCGGCAGCGACACGCTGGCCCGGCCAGGCCGAGCGCGCCCGGGCGGGCCGGGGCAGGGCGCGGCCCCAGCGCCGCTTCGTGAGGCGCCGCAGGCAGCGCTGCCGGCCGCGGGTGTCCCCCGGCGTCTGCCCGCGCCGGGATGCTCCGTGCTGGAGCTGCTGGGGTGCTGCAATGCTGCGGGAGGTCTCTGGCGTTTTCTGGTTGTGGGGCTGAAAATGGCTGGCGCCTGTGTACGGTGGGGGACCAGCCGGTTGAATCCTGAAGTCTGTCTGTGTCCAGTGATAATGGAGATCAGCCTCTCTTCTGGTTGTTGCAGTGCTCCTAAAGTAAACCCATGAAACGACATGAAAACCAGCTTCTTTCTCTGGGCCCACAAGTGATGGGCCCTCACCACCCCCTGCTCAGGTACAGACAGGTGAAGACCATGCTTGCAGCAGCTCCGTGGTGCTTTTCATCTTCTCAGTCTATCCCCAAAAGCAGGAGGGCTCCTGCAAGGCTGTGATCACTTGTGCAGGTCTGTGCCTCTGCAGCTGTGGTCAAAGGGGCACCGTGCAGCAGCATCAGGGATCCATCCCTGAAAATAGAAGGAGGAGTCAAAAAGGAAGAGAGAGGTGAAAGAGCTGAGTGGTACCAGGTTAGCACTGCTGTGCTGCAGCGTGGCAAACACAGATTTCATTATTGTATAGTGTGAGCTTCTTGCACAGGAAGTTTGGAGGGGCTTAGCAATCTGCTTTCCTTTGCCCTCTGCTAAGTGAAGGGCATTTGCTTCATGAATATTCCATTACCCTGCTGTTCCCTGTAAGCCCTCAACCAACTTTTGAAAATAAACAAGAGTACACACTTCTAGGCAACAGCATCCAGGCCTTGCTTTCTTTTTCTTTTTTTTTCTTCTCCTCTAAATAGTAAAAAAAAAATGCCAGATGTTTTTTGCATGTAATTCATAATCTCTTAGCTAGTTCTCACACAAAATATGAAAGTGTACTTCAGAGAGATCCCAAAGTACTATTATCTCCTCATGCCAGGCTATTAATCTTCAGTTTACTATTTAAATTATTTTAAGAAACTCACTTCTTCTTAAAAGCTTCCCAATGAGGGCCTCAGGACTCCTTTTAAAATTATATTTTGATTTCTGGAGAATATGCCACCAATGAACATTATAAATCTGAACTCGCATGACTACCTGTGTTACTGCATAAGCCAGCTGGAACTGGGCCAGGATCATTTTCTCTATTTGTAGACCACACAGCCGAGGTAACATGAAAGAAATAAAGAAATTTCTATGTATTATTCATATTAATTATTTGTATTCAACTGGACTCTTTGTGATATGTATCTTAACAGTGTAATTGGTGTAAATGTGCAAGAGCGGGATTTCAGTTCTGGAGGCATATTTGTGTTTCCAGACCTTCTTGCTTTTCATTCAAATTGGGCACAAAAATCTACCTAAAATAACAGCAGAAAAAAAATAAAAAAAAATTCATATTTTTCCCCTCATTCTTCACGTCTAAGCCACTTTCAAATCTGGATTTTCTTATGAGTTGGGGTGTCTGAGTTTGCAATCCTAGACTTGTGTGTCTTGTCATCTCTTAAGACAATGGAGATGAGATGACTTGTCTCAGGGAGAGAACTGGAAGATGAGTCTGATGTTATCATAAAGGCTAAGATAATGGTGTGTCTGTGTAGTTGTATGTAAATAGAAGAATATTTGGTGGAATTTATCCAAGAGAAGTAATAAGGTGACATAATTTAAAATTTGGAGAGTAAGAGGAGCAAGGAAAGGAAGATGATTCCTCCACATGTAGTAAAAGGAAATTGGTAAGTGAAAATACAAGCTTTCAAACCCTTTTTGTTTTGCTTTTGCTTACAATGGAATGATATTTTTATGAGAAAAAAAAATCCAGTGTTTTAAAGGAAACAAAACTGTACTCTGAGAATTGTGACTCATTAAAAGTATATCTCAGCTGGTTTCACAATGCAAGAAAACTCAAATGCCCTAACTCCCAGACCAGAGCCCACCCACTGAGTTATTTGCCTCCCCAGAGGAAACAGATAATTTTGATGCCATGAAAATAATATTAATGCACAAAATTCAGATTCCTAAGGATATTAGCGTCTTTTCAGTCCTGAATTAATGAACAAATTTAGTTCAGAGTTGCAGCAAGCAATTTTTACTGTGTGATATCCAATTCAAAAGGAATTTATCGGCTTCCATCTGCTATTATGAAAAATACCAAAATCAGAGATTTTAGTAAAGTAATCTGAAAGCTGCAGCCACTGAACTTTGAGCTAGAAGCCATGCTTGGTAACTCCAGTCTGTAAATAATTCTCTTTCTCTGAGGACTGGATAAAAAGGTAGACATACAGTGTTGTGTGATCAATTGATTTTACTGGCTGCTGGTCAGGTCAGGAGGACCAGAAGAAAGGCTATGGCAGCAAACCAGTGAATAAATTGCTGTCTCAACCCAGAGTGTAGCCAGTTTGTTCTGAAAAATAGATAATGATATATATGACCAAGGGTACTGCACCATGCTGCAGAGGTTTTGCTCAGCGCTCTATTCAGACTTCTCTGTCTAGAAAATAAAAATACAGTGTGAATAGCATTCAAACCTTTATTTTGGATCAAACCCAATGGCATTGGAGATTTTCTCCAAGATGAGTAAATTCATACTCATTTCAGCAGGAGCATAATTCAGTAGGAGTGCTCAGCCCCAAAAGCTGTGTGATGTCATGTTTAAGCTGTTATTGTAGGTGTAGCAGGCCCTAGGAAATGGGAATCTCAAAGTTTCAACAGGTTCCTTACTTCAGTTTTGAATAAATTTTGAATGTATTCCACAGATTTTTTTGCTAAATCTGCTCTAGATCCTGGCTCAAGTTTGAACAGTCTTCATATCACTCATCCCTTAAAAACTTAGCTTCTTCCAGGTTTCATGTGTATTGAAGCCTGTACCTGAATCTTGTAGAGGGTATCAGTTTGGAGTCAAAACACTAAGATCAGGGATTGCTTTCATGCTTCTCAGCTTCACTTCTTGGAGTGCCCAGTTTGTGGAGTAAAACCTTTTTTGTAATTCAGTGAACATCAGCAACTGGATTCTTCCCTGTATGGTTACATGAGACACCCATACAGCGTAACCTTCGTCAGTCAGGCATAGTCCTGCCTCCATAATGCCCATTTGATAAATTATACATGGGTACCTAATGTACTCTCATCAATTATTATAGGCTCTTATAGCCCTGCCTTTTATGGTGATATGTCATAGCACAGGAGCAGAGGATATATTGTCCCAGAAGATGCCATGGACTCTGAGATGGCATTACCAATTCTGCCAGTAAAAAATAACAAATTAAGAGATCTGAAAGTTGAATACTTGACAATGCCTCCCTAAATTGAGGAAAACGTTTCTAATGAAAGGGAGTTGTTGCAGGAATCGGTGCATTGGTGAGAGAGAGAAAGGCAGGGTTTGATTTAGGATCCCTTCTGGCTCTCTTGTTCCCCAAGCAATCAGGAGGAGCTTTGAGTGCTCGGTCCCTAGGGACGGGCAAGCCTTACATCACTTACCAACCACGCCTCGTGTGATTAAGGGAAGAGGTAGAAGCTTTCAAAAGGATTTTTGTCCAGTTGTTTTCTCTAGGAAGAGGTTAAATAATATCTTCAAACTTAAACAAAAAACATATCTAGAAAGTGGAGTTAAAACATATCTAGAAAGGTGGAATGAACAAGCATGAGCAAAATCGAATACCTGAAAGATGCAATAGCCATATCCTGTCCCAGTTACAGCGTGCAATGAGAAAATTTAGGACCACTTAAAATGGGTCTGCTTTTTGTCTCAAGATTAATATTAATCATTTAGGATGCTGCTTCCAACATATGTTACAGCTATACCTAGAAGGGGCTGTAGGACAACACTCAGGAATAGGTACTACTCGGTGTAAGAAGGGTTACCACGACTGCACAACAGACTCTGAAGTTTTCTTTCTCCAACAAAGTGCAAAAATCATGGCACTCACAAAGGAATCACATTTAATTTTAAAGTCTTAAATTATGTGAAATGGACAGGATGATGTATTTAAGATGTTTTCATACCTTAGGATTTAGAAGTATTATTCTTTTAAAGGATTTTTAACATTTTACATCAGAGGTGCATTGATTTTCATCCAGTTTTTCCAAAACACATTTGAGCTGTACAGCAGAACTTCAAGACTGACGTGGCCTTAAGGTTACGATCTGTAAAACAGCAGTTGGCTGAAGTATTTTCCCACACATTTTAGTGGACAACTACTTTTGCTATTTTTCAAAAAAAAGTCTTTACTTAAAGGGTTTTTCTTTAAAATGTATTTGATTTATAGGAGAAATTTTACAGTTTTACAGAGGAAGATTAATTCTTTTCAGGATAAAATGTAAAAATTCTTTTTTTTTCTTTTTTTCTGCCTACTTTTTCTATACCACAGTGTCAAGTCAGCTGTAGGAAAGAGTTCACCACTCTAAAGAGTTATTGCTGCAGATTTAGAGTCATATTGTAAATGGCATTACAATCAGGAAAATATTTCTCATGAAACCAGAAATGCCATACTTGAGAGGTTAGAAAAGTTTTTACAAAAAAAAAAAACCAAAACCTCTTGTTCTTACATCTTAGTCTGTTTAGAGGTTTTGGGGATTCTTTTTTAATATATTGCTTCAGCTGAATGCTAGCAGTGTGGCTTGTTATCTAAAAGAAGCAGTTTTCTTGAAAGTTTTCTTGAAGTTATGGTAATCTTTATTTTTAAACTCCAGTGCTTTAAAATTTGGGTGGCATATCCTACCTTAGAGTAGATATCAGTGGATATCTGATTTGTGAAATAAGGACCTGCATACTCTTTGGGTTGGTTGTGTGTTTTAATGCCATGGCAGTGGGCACTATAAGCAGCCAGTGGTACTTTTTAGTAAGAGCAGATGTACAAAGTTCAGTCATTAGAAATGAGATGATTACCAAGACAAGGTCATATGGTAAATGTGGAAATTAATTAAGTAGTAACTAATGATGATATATGGGTAGTTAGGAAATGTTATGTCTGAAGATTTTTAGGCTGCTACCCAAGAAACAAGCACTGATCACCATTTCTACTTTTGCAAATAAAGAAATTGAGATCCAGAAATGTCTCACATAAATGCAGTGATGACAAATGCCATGACATTTCTTGGCAGTCTTCTGTGGATTAGCTAATGCAAGTAGTTGACAGTCACTCACCAGGAAGGAAAAAGCTCTTGAATAAAAAGAATTATTTGATCAAAAATAATTGTACCAGGGTACATATTACACCATGCTGAATACCATCTTAAACAGCAGTGATTTCATGTGCTAGATTAGTTGATAGTGGAAGAAAAGCAGTTAGGTGAGTGGAAACATTCTTTTGATGTAATCTTCTGAATTTCTGGCAAGCATGGATGACCCTTCTCCACATGAAGACAAAATGCAAGGCTAGGCTACTTCAGGTGAATATTTGGCAAAGGTAAGGAAGAGATTAGAAATGATCAGTGGTCAACATCTAATTACATTTTAAGTTGTCTTCAGGATAAATCTATGAAGAGTTGATATGCGCTGTGACATTGAAAACAGAATTTCTCCTTGGTGTTTTTATTTTGTTGGTTTGGTTTTGGGGTTTTTATTTCCCAAAGGGGGAAATTAGCCTCAGTGACTTCAGGTAGATCCCACTGACATTAGATCCTTCCACTGACTTCAAAAGAAATTGGGTTGAGCCCAAGCAATCTAGAAATGAAAGAGTGCATGGGAAAAAAAAAAAATCAATTTGCTGAAATAGCAAAGGCTAACAACAAGAGAAGGCTGCTTGGCTTCTGAAAGGTGATGTATGAAGAATAGATTCTCTCACTGTTTACAAATACAAATTCTCTCACTGTTTTGCAAATACAAATTTGGATTTTACAAGAACATAGAACAGAGGCCTGAGGTGAGACTTCTGTGGTTCATTCAGGGGTTTCTTTAGGGGGAACCATGATAAAACTACAAGACACTTGGTCAGATTAAAGTGATTTACAGAAGTTCTGGAGATCTGGCCAACTGCATCTTTAGGGAAGTTGCTTTATGTGACTACAGTTCCCCTGTGGCTTGTTTTACCAGCGTATACAGGCACCAGGGCAGCTGAAGTTTCATTCACTAGTGTGTTTATGTTCAGAAACAACTAGCTAGGCAATCCAACACCAGTAACTTCATCCAACATAGTGTTTCTGTTCATAACATTTTGGTTTTGTTCTATCTTATCCTCATTGGAGCTGATATACCTCAAGGGAGCCGAGATTCATGTGGCTGCTTCAGTTCCAGTAAAGGAACATAAACAGAGTGGGATTTACAGCCTCCTCTGTCCACTGTTAAGTACCAGTTCAACAAATCTAAGTTACAGTCACAGGTAGGGGGCAGATAGACAGGTTGGAAAAGGCTGGACATCCCCTTTTGCTGTCATGGATGCTGTAATGCTGCAGTACACAAGCATATGGGTGCAACGAAAAAGGATGTAGAAAGAAGCACTCTGGTCTGCAAGGAAGTTCAGAAAAAAAAAAAAAATCTGAAACTACTAGAGAAATAAGACAACATTTTGCCAAACTTTCTACTGCGCACTTGCAGCTTTATAACATTTAACTTTTTGAAAAATTTTAGAATTCAATTACTTTATTTCTTAAATATGTTTCAGAGCCTTAACACATCTAATAACAGCAGATCAATAGGCTCATTGTCCTACACTGTATCACAGCACCAGCAAATACCTATGTTATGAAACTAAGTGAATTTACTGGAGTGTAAACCCCCAGTGAGTTGTCTGTAATCAGCCAGCAGGCCTTCAGGGCAAGAGAATTAATGTATTTTAATATTTTAGGTTATCTTCCATATGGCATAATGCTATACCCCATCTGTATGTGTGCGTGTGCAAACAAATGTAGGAGGTTTTTTCCCAGAAATAATTTTCCCTTAGTGGAATCTCACCTGCATTCTAATGTCTTTTATCATCTAGTCCTTCAAACAAGCAAAACTTCGAAGAGTGTGAGTCTACAAATAGCATTAATGTCTGTAGAGCTGAATTAGATTATTTCAGATCTTTTTTCTCTTTGGAGTGTTAAAATACCTGTTCTATTCTATTTTAAAGGACTCTGCAATCTAAAAAACAAGGCATCCTTGAAAGAGGATGTGGAACTTCTCACTGAATCACAAAAAAGAATGTTCAAGGCTTCATATAATCATTGTCATGTAAGTGTTTTGAGCAAGTTTAGCTGTTATGGTATGGCAGCCATTGGCCATGGGGTGTCTAGTTGGCTTAATGCGCTCAGAAACACAGCTCTTGGTAAGAGCAGGTAAAGGGGAATGCCAAAAGAGACAAAACCACATGCACATTCATATTTACATAGGCATCTTTACTGGTTCCCATGGAACATTACAGAGAAGAGCACTGCTCTTCAGAAGAGCAGTGGGGAGTCAACAAAGGGGAGCAAGCATCCCTTGCTGAATCCTCATGTCCTGATCAATGGTCAGGATTTCACCTCCTTGGGTGCCCTGTTTTTAGCTTATGAGGACCTGGTGTGCAGTGAGCTCAGCAGTAGAGGTGTCAGTAACAGTTCTGTCAGGGGACCACACAGCTCTCCCATGCCTGGCTGCATCAGGTTCAGTGAATCTCCTGTGAGAATCTCAAAGGAAGTAATTCTGGTATCAGCATTAGATAATGTCCACTGTTAAAAAATGTAGGCTGCTAATGATTTAAATTCAGGCTTACTTCACGAGTTGTACAAACTAGGACAGCAACACCGGACATTTGTGCCTGCAGTAAAACATTTTTAAAGTCAGACTTTTTAAGTTAAAGGAGAGGCTGCAATGCTGTCAGCAGCACCACATATTCAGCAAGAGAGACTACAACCTGACAATCACACATTGGCTGACATGTGCCTTTGTAATAGAGGTACTATTTACTACTTCAAGAAAAAATAAACAACACTGTTTGTTTTATCTGTGTCTCAGAGAAGAAACAAACTGCAGAGACTTAAAAAGTGGCATTGTTAACTAGCACTGTTGGATAAATTCTTTTATGAAGAAAGGAAGAAATTTTAAAAACAAGTTACATAATAGACCACCTTTGATAGATTTTTTCTTCTGAATCCTGAAATTATTAATGCATTACTGATATGGTAATAAACTCATTGAAGCACTGGTACTGTGAACAGTAGAATGGAATTTACAGAAGAAAACTCCCTTTCCAGAGACATGCTGTTCAGATAAGCATATTAATTGTCTTGGTGACAGTTGTGAAAAAAATGTCTTTTAAAAATACTTCCTTCATCCTTACTGTTTTTTGGGGTTTTTTGGTTGGTTGGTTTTTGTTGGTTTTTTTGGGTTTTATTTTGGGGGGGGGTTGTTTTGCTTTTGGAGGTTTGGATTTTTTTCCATTTTGTTTGTTTGTTTGTATGGTTTTTTGGTAGTAATATGGGAAAATACATTTTACAGGAGTGTTGGCAGTGGAAGAAATTATTTTCACAGATGCAGATATTCTGTCAGGAAAACGGAGACTGTGAAGGGCTTCCATGGAATCCTGTTAGCCCCAAATGGCATGACAAGCATTTTTGTGCACTCTGGTGCAGACATGCACCATTTGTCAGGGTGGTTCAACCTGTACTGCCTCTGCTCCTCCTCTGTTTGAGGAGTTACCTGCAGCCCAGAGATAAAATTCATGCACAGCTGCAGATTTTGCAGAGTTGGAGGCTGCAGAGTTTGGTGAGAAATTGGGAAGCAAATAAAAGCCTGTGGTTGCAGAACAGGAGTTACTCGAATCAGAACAAAAGAGAATTTTTACAGAAATTTGGGGGAGAAGACAGAGGAACTTAACATACCAAATTGTTGAGCCCTATCACCTAATCACACACCTACATCATCCCTACTCATGTTGATTTAGGCCATGTCCTCAGCATTCCTCAAAGCCTAGAACCAGTCTTTGACCCTGTTGCTACATATTTTTGCATAAACCTCCTGGAAGTAATTTTTCAGTCCTCATTTTGGGTTGTTGCCTAATGTTTGGGTTATGTGTTTGTGTTATTCATTCATCTAGGTCTGTTTCATGCAATTCCCAATCCTTTCTTCCTAAACTAAGCTCTATTTTTAATGACCAAGGACAACAATCATTCTTTCACAACCAAAATAAGTTAACCCAAATAAGCTAAGAGATGTGTGGATTATTTTTACCACTTTTTTTCCTAACTAAACTAATGTCACTGGCTTCTTTCCAACATATCCCATTATTTATACATCTCAAGTTTTTTGCTGATTTTCTACATCTAAGAAAAAGTGAAACAGAGAAAAAAAACCCAATGAAGCAGTGTAATGGCACAAAAATATAATTTGAATCCATAGTGCATGGCAAGTTCATGCTAGAATCAAAATTGTCAGTTACATTTACAGTTTCCTCAAAGCAGCTCCCAACCCACTGCTGCATTTACATTTGATCAGTTTTTAAGTGTGCAAACTATTAAAAAAGAGAGTTCCTCACAAAAACTAATGATGCAGATCGCAGTTTTTTTCATTAACTTTTTCACAGCTTGCACACAGTTTTAGCTGGATTGTTTGTCATTTTGAATTGAAAACTTGATTTTAATTTTGCCTATTTCTTGGAGTAGAAACATTGTATGTTGAGATCTTTTTCAGATAAACGGGTTTAATTCTGGGAATTGATGGTCATCCTGTACTTACTGATACAAAGATCTCTGAGACAGCTCTGTCTTAGAGCAAGAATATTCACCTTGGTGTGAGTTTTCCTTTGAACATATAATTGTATCTATTTAAACAGCTATTCTAATACAACCTTTCATAATAAATGCATATGCATATACATGTATCTATATACACACTCACACATGTGTATTTTTTGTCTCTAACTGGACTATCTTCCTCATTTCACTTTCATTGCTCCAAAGATAAATGGGTAAAAGAATAACATCTATTTAATTCTCTTTAAAGAAACCTTGAACATATCATAGGCTTGAAAATACCAAATAATTGATCATGAATATGTATATTGGGAACTGAAAAAAAAATTATTCTCATGGGGATTCTAAAGTAAACTGATATTAAAATTAGAAAGTGATCCAAAAAGTAAAACTGGGCAATCTGCTACTAAATACTAAGGGTTTCATCTGCGCTGTATGTTAATTCGTATTCATTGATTTCTCTACAGGTGTATACTTTATTTTTAGAGAAATGGAGGCAGTGAAAGAAGTTCACAAGATTTAACCCTGAAAAAAAAAAGAAGAAAGCAATATCAGTCATGGATTCTAGTTCACAAGTTCCTGGCATGACCATCATAGTATCTAGGTCAGTGCAAATGAAATGGAACAGTCCTGTCATAACACAAAAGCAGTAGGACAGCTACCTGTAGAAACTGCTGGCTCCATAGGAAAAATATACCTCTCTTTCCACTGTCAGCTGAAACTAGGATGGCAGTAATGTGTCTGGCTCTCTTTTTAGTCTAGTTTTTGCCTGCCTTCTACTCAAATCTCATATTATCTCCTTTTTCCAATTGTGAAAGGAAGGACAGCTACACTTGCCGTTATGGTTAAGATTTTTGTATCGTATTTCATTGGCACCAACAACGTTCAGTGGCCTGAAGTAAGGTGGGCCTGGATGGGATTTGAAAGCCCATGAGGGCCGTATTTTATAAAGTTCTTCAGAAATCTGAAAATATAAACAAGCATACAGTTCATTGAATGACACATATCTCACCAGTTCAGGTACTTATCGAGATTCTCCAAGGCAAATAATTTTCATGTTTTACGAACTAAGTGCTAGAAATGGTTAAACACTTTGGATGAAATGGTTTTCCATCTGCAAAGGCATTTTTTCTCAGATTCAAAGCATTTCACAGAGAAGTGGCAAAGTGTATGACATTTCCTACAATTGAAAGTCAAACTAAATTGGATTGAACTTATCTCATTAAAGTAGATGTTATTTCATACAAAAAACGTTACTGTTTTCTTATATTTCATTTTGAAAATTTATTACATATTCAATAATATAAGAAACTAGACAACAAACATAATTATGTTACAATATTAACAAACAATCTGAAGAATGAATATGGTGGTGCTTGCAAACTGAAATTTTAGGAGAAAATTTTTTTAGGGGGAATTTCTGGGAGAAATTTTGAATCTGTGTTTCGATTTGATATAAAAAATGAACTTCAGAGTTTCCTAAGCAAAGGGAATTTTTGGGTTTTTTAAGCAGTTCTAATGAGAACTCTGAAAATCTGGCACTTAGAGCTGGCTTAACTCAGTTGGCTTTCATGTTCTTTGTAATAGTCCTTGAGACTTCAAAGGAATCAATTAGCTTAATGCTAAGGATTTTTAAAAATCTCATTCTCTTTCTGTTCACAATCTGTATAATGGGGAAGTGATTAGAATATCTATACTACAGAGGTATTCTGAAGTTTTAATTAAGTTCTAGAAATTAATTCAGGATCCTGAGATGGGAGAAGTGGAAAGAAATAACATCCTCATGTGCTCTGGAGCCTCTGGCTGCAGACTGTGAAGCTGTAGCCACATTTACCACTTGAAAATATGGAACTTTTAACTCCCAACAGTATGATGTGGAGCTAAATGTCTCACTTTCTAAGTTGTGAAATGTGGAAAATATTTGTGTATTTAGAAAACTCTTTGCTCATGTTTTGTAATGAGATGTTCATTAGTCTCAGTCTTCAGTCTTTAATATTATTCCTCACTAGGATTATTTTTGTCAGCCACCTGTAGATGTTCTTCTGACAGCTCAGTCTTCTTTCCATCTCATCAGAATTCTTCATTTCAGTAACAACACAAGCATTTTTATGATAGGGGTTTCTTTTCATCATTTCCTGGTGCCTTAGGAAATACTGTTTCTGTCTGAGTATGGTCAAGACTGACATCTGTGTAAATCTGAGTATATGTGTGCATTATAATACACATATTTCTAGATGAAAAATTATTTAAATGTTTTCTTTTTCCCACTATTAAATTCCATCCTCTTTAAAATGTCTTGAGTGCAAAAGCCCTGTGTGATTGGAGAGTGTGGGAGAACAGTTGCTACTCCTCCTTTGGTCCTTCTGAGACACATTGGAGATGGCACATCTCCTCCTGCTTCTGTGAGGACATGACCTACATGTAATCCCCACAAGGTAAAGGTAGACTAAAACTGCTGTATCTTCCTCTCTTGGATTAAGAAGGCAGGTTCCTTCTGAAGTGGGCATTCAGGAAACCCCACAATGAGGGGTGGGGAGATTCTCTGAGCTGCTGCAGACGTGAGGGAGAGTGATGGTCCACACATTATCCACAGCACTCAATCAGCAGGTTTTCAGTCAGAGTCCACGTGTGACAGCTGTCACCCTGCTGTGCAGGTTAATTAAATGAGATGGGTTGTATCTACACGCTGAAAGCACATACCTACCTACATGATGCACAGACTGAGAAACACCTGCACAGCCATCCATGCTGGACAGGTTTGGAACGCTTCTAGGTAATCTGGTCCAGTATGTGTAATACACAAGGCTAGACAACTCATATTTTCCTTTCTAGTGGATTTTGATACTTCCTCTGCTTGCACCCTGAGCCTGACACTGAAACTATCCTTTCTGATTGAAGATATTTCTGTAACTGCCCTAACCTCAGAGCTTGGCTGGGAATTTTTTGCCTCTGGGCACATTTCCTTGCTTGATGGTAAAGTGCCTGTCACAAACAGTACCTCAGAAACCACTGCCCCTTACAGCACCCTTGTCACATAATACTTCTCATCATAACCTTTTACTGCCAGATGGGGCCAGTGGGACTTGGCAGCAGGAGCATGGGCAGGACCCAGGGGCAGGATGTGATGGGCAAGGCTAACACACAGCTGCAGCAGTGCCACAAAACAGAGGAGTGTGGACCACCTCATCAGGTGTTAATGGGCTATGAAGGGGTCATAACTTCTGGTTAAAGCCCACCCTTGCTCCTTTGGTTATCTTCATCCCTAATATTTTTGTGATCAAGCAATTTAGAAAAGCAGTCTGCTTTAAATGGATTGCATTGGTCTTGGGTGGGGAAGTGCAAGGCACAGTAACCCAAAAAAACAATGAAGCTTTGAACTTTAAAATAAATGTTGGCCACTTAGACTGTCCAAAGACTAGCAGTTTTCTACCTATAAAATACACTGTGAGAATTGAAGGAGAGACAAAAAGCAGCAATTGGTTTAGTTGTATTCTGAATAAGTGTCATTTAAAGAAAAAAAAATTAAATTTTGAAGTGGAACATTAGAAAAATGTCATCCAGAGGGCTATTTTCATCTCATTCTTTCAGAGTATTTAGTCCCTTTCAAAACAAAACAGTGTTAACAACAGAAGAATGGGAACCACAGTAGAAATACAGTAACAACTGTAAAATCTAAAGTTCCACGTTCTTCTGAGTATAAAATGCCTAATGTGACTGGCATTCATATATTATTGTTTTTATTTTCCCTAAACTGCTGTATCACAGTTTCACACACAAAGAGGCTGCATTGGGGAAACAGATAAAATAGTCCCTACTCATAAGGCTTCTGCAGTGTTGCTTGGTTTATAGCCATGAACTGTTGGAGTTTCTGATTTACCAAGGTGAAAGTATGCAACAAATATCAGATACCTCCATGGCTCATGAGTTTTTCTCACAAAGTGAGACCTTTTCATGATTCAGGAACTCTGCCTATGCAATGCTAATGCTAAAATGAAGCAACAAGTTTCTTTGAGCTCCATTTCATTGCTGTGATAATCAGACATGGCTTCAGCACTGCAGTCTTTATTGTGCAGGCATCTCTCTTTCTTTTTTGCATGAACTTAGTTACTGTCTCCAGAATGGGGAAGAAAAAAAACAAATTTTCAGCCTAAACAATTTAACCGAATGCAACTATTCAGAATGTAAGGAGTGGATCCCCTGTTTGTGCCATGCAACTGGGAAAACCTTGAAGTTTGTCCTGTCTGTTCCCTCCCTTCTTTCTTTCCCCAAAAATCTCCCAACCAAACATTTATGGTTATTCAGTTGACAGCCAATAAATAGCAAAGTGTTTGGGGGAAATCTGTAGTTTTTTTGGAAAGAAACCTATAAAAGAATGAGACGCAGGGAGAAAGAGGAGGAGAGAGAGCGTAATCTGTACACCATCTGTTGCCTAGTGCAACCCATGCTGACACAGGGCTTTTTGACATTTTATACCTCAAATGCAAGCACATAGATCATTTCTACCTTGTACTTTTCCCGTCTCATTATCGGAATTTATTCCCTCGCTTTGTTGTTGGTGGAGTCCCTATTCTAATTGTTTCTTACATGTGCTGTAAATCTGTCCTCCAATCAGTAAAGCCCTGGAACATGAAACTGAGACCTAGCAATTTCCTTTGCTTACCAGTGCATCTGCTGGAGCGTAGTGTTGAAATAAAATGAAACATGTTTGCACTCTTTTTCTATCATACTGTAATGCTCCTTTCATTTCGCTCAAGGAATTTTTAATATTCAAGCCATACCCTGTGCATGAAGTCATTTCCCTTCGATATAATTGTAATGGTAATACGCATGGCCTAACTGGCAGTGGCACAGCTGGCTGCTTGCCACAGCTGAGCCTCTGACTCAAAGACTTTAATTCTGTCATGCCTCATCTGGTTTTATGTACTCTTTTGTAGTTAGTTCACAAATTTATTCTAGGGTATCCATTGAGATGGGCAGGCCATTGACTTTTCTCTAAAGATAGCGCACTAAACTAATGAAGGGCACCAAATATGTGCATTGATAACCTGTGTGCATGCTGAATAGAAATCAGATTATAAGTCAGTGTGCCTGGGTGGTCAGGACTTATTGACAGATGCTTAGACCCTGATTGTGCAAAGATTTAGTGGCGGTGAATAAAGGTAAGCACAGGCAAAAGTCTTGCCTCATCGCTGCCTGCAGGATCTGCTGTCACAAATAGCAAGTGGCACAGGGTCTGCATAAGCTGCAGTAGCAGCTTGTTACCCCACAGGACCATTTAATTAATTAATAGCTGTGTTTTGTTTTGCTGGTTTTAATTAACTGAGTCTTTCTGCAAAATTGTGGTGCGGCTTCAGTTCCAAGGAGCTTTTAAAGTATCTCTTCAGGTTTGTTTTCACGTACAAGGTCTGAAAAAAGTTCTTCAGCCTAAATTGCCATGTCCTGATGCTTTCTACAGTTACCATACCTCTTTCCATTCATCTATCCCTAGGCCCAAAATGCATGCTCCCAAAGCAAGGTTCTGTGTTTATCTTTCTGATTTCATCCCTTCCTGCTTTTACTAAGGCCTTCCATCTTTATTCCTCTAACTCCCCTAAAAAAGTGATTGTTTCAAGAAGCCAGCATGTCTGACCCCTGCTTCCAATTACCCACTGGAAATATACTTCAAATGATGGTTACCATCTTCATCCATCCTCACCTTTCTGAGTCTGCTGTTTTTCTCCTCTCTATTTGTCCATAATAACTTAGAAGGTCTGCTTTCATCTATACAGCTCAATGCACATCCACTGAGTTACAAGAGCAATAAAGTGTTGTTTACCAGGTTTATGGATCACTCACTTTCAGTCTGTTGTTCAAATGTGAGCCCCCTCTGAAAGTTAAAAGCTGTTGGTGTGAATCGATTAGGACTTCATTTTATGCTAGCTGAAATCAATGACCAAGCCTGTTTCTTACAGTGGAAGAAAGGTCTTACTAGCTGCACACATTACAGATTTTCTTGATTTGATGGTCAAGCCATAATGCTGAAAAAATGTTATGTGAATAAAAAATTTCATTCAACCTGAGATGAAAATTCTTTTTTAGTTGTGCATTAACTATTTGAAAATGATGAAGCAAAATTCAAAAGAAAATGCTGATTCAAACTGGCAAAAATATGACTTTAGGGAAATTAGAAAGAGTTTTGTCTTCTTTTAAATTCACTTTTTTTTTTTTCCCTTACCTTTTGGGGGAAAAAAAATTGTACCAGATCCTTTTATAGGATTGAGGAACTAAAAAATATTCCGTAATGCAAATTAGTTCTCTTAACCTCATATTTACTACCACTCTCAAGTAGCCAATCAGACTCAGCCAATATGCTATATAGATCACCTCTGATCTGTATTTTGGGATGCAGGAGTAAATAAGCAGAAATAAGGGAATATTGGTACCTTTTCAAGTCTTGCTCAGATAAGAAGCCAAACATAGACATAGTCTACACATAAATTAAAGTTCACAGAAATCATTGTTTTAGGAAAAGAGCATCTCAGCCCTTTCAAGAACATATTCTGTCATTCTCTTTTGAAGACTGCCTTGGGAATAGCGACTACCACAAACAAGAACAAGTTTTCCAATTTGAAATCTAGGAGCTGAATGTGGCAGACCTCAGAAGAAAAGAATGAGGGGAGACTTAATTGCTTCTACAGATTTCTTGTGAGGGGAAGGAGAGGGGCAGGCACTGATCTCTTCTCTCTGGGGACCAGTGACAGGACCCAAGAGAATGGCCTGAAGCTGTGTCAGGGGAGGTGTAGGTTGGATATTAGGAAAATGTTCCTCACCCAGAGGGTGGTTGGCACTGGAACAGCTACCCAGGGCAGTGATCACAGCACCAGCCTGACAGAGTTTAAACCTGCATGTGTTTGAACACCTGGTGTGATTCTTGGGGATGGTCCTGTACAGGGGACTTGGAGTGGGACTTGGTGATCCTTTTGGATCCCTTCCAACTCAGGATATACTATGATTCAGTGAAAACTCACAATTTAAGGGCTTAAACTCCCAGAAATTAATGCTAATTTTCATTTGAATTATTCCTTGATTTATGTACCCACTTGAAAAATTCAGACAATTTTTCTCACGTTCCAACTACTAAGTATTTAACTATAAACATTTGATTTGCAAACTCCTGATTCTCCTCTCCACTGTGCTTTCCCCCTTCCTTCATCTCAAAAGAATCTAAGTTAGGGAGTGTGTGCCAAGCAACCACTTTCCTAATCTTCCTGATAATCCATGCAACTGAATGATATAATAAGGTACAGAAGTTAATTACATTTGGTGAAAGCAAAAAAAAAAAAATTCATTTAATGCCACCCTCATCTCTGAAATACTATCCTGGCCCACGCTGTTCATACATACCCATGCCAAAGGTAGCCTAAGGAAAAAAATCCACTTGTGCCTCCAGTACGTGCTTGGGTTTAGAATTTTCCAGCCCCTGTTACTCTGTTCACAATTTATTTTCTTCATATCAGCTTTAAATATGAAGTAGGTTCCCAATGTTTACTTAAATTTTTCAGTTTTTAAAAATAGTATTGCAAGCATATGATTCTCATAAAGCATTTTGTGCAGGGAGAAAAGTAAGCCTAGAGGCAAATCCTGTAACTCTCCAGACTGTAAAGACAGAATGATGACAAATTGTATAAATATGTGCAAATTGTCCAAATGATGTCATGTATTCAGGCTTGCAAAAGGCAGGAAGAATACTTGAGTCTAAGGTCAGCACAGACTCTGTCTTGGAATAAAATTGAGCAATTAGATTCAATTTGCTTAAATTTATCACCAAGAAAAATGTTTTGTTTAATCTTAATCTTCGTCTTATTTTTCAAGCATTTTAGAACCTACTGTATTACTACATCAGTGAAGGCCCCCAGTAAATTCAGGAAAAGCCAGATAGCAGCCTGCATTAAGCAGGCTGCCTGTTGGAAAGGATTGGTGAAGTAGGGCAGCATACTTGTGACCTACCACATGAAACTTCTCGACACAATTTGAATAGCAAATTGCAGAGCCTTGCAAAGGTGGGGGCTCTTTTCTTGAAACAAGCAGCACTTTTGGGAAAATTGCATGTTGAAACTTTCTGGGGCTAGACAACAGAAGTAGGGTCTCTGGGCTCCAACTGGTCTGTAAATGCTTATACTGAAGTATTTTTGATTTACTTTACACAGGTCTTCGTTTCTCTTCTGCTTTTTCTCTCTCTCCCCCTCTCCTTCCCTCCCCTTTCAGTACTGAGGTCAACCTTCTCCAATTATTTGTCTGCAAACCATTTCTTTCTTCAGGTTTTCCCATTTACATTACATAGGTCAGTGTCTCCTTGGGTCAAGCTGCTTTAACTTCCACTGCATTATTTTCTCACCTTCCAATACTTTGCTTCCTCTCTGGTCTCACCCTCTACCCCCAGCCCTTCCAGATTTGAAGAGAGAAAATTAATGTAAAAAGGGAAAGAAAAATAGTTTTTTTCTACTTTCCTGGCAAATTTCTTCTAGCCACAACCACTGGAACACAGGTCCAGCTGAATATGCAGGTGTTTTTTAACCATGCATTGAGCTGCTTGTTGTCCCCTACATCTGCTTTTAGTGGGGACAATTCATTATCTGTTGTTCAGGTTGCCTACTTTGGTGGTGGGTAGAAATGTCTATGTAGACACTCAAACCTGCTGATGTCTGAACACTTTGGAGCACCTCCGTAATACTTATTTGACAGACTGTGAGACTGTAGTTCCTGACAGTAGACCTCTATTCCAAATATTACCTGCATTTCAGTTCCTATCATTAAAATAAACAAACTTATATTTACTTATTTTTATAGGTTTAAGAATGAATGTCCAAAGAGAGAAGGATGACAAATTAAAACCCTAAAGCATTAAAATACAAAAAAATAGCAAAAAAATTATTGTTTTGATACACAGTTTGGTATATTAACAGTAGTGCCTACTGCATTTGAGAGGTCAAAGAGATTTGTTGTGAATATATAACATGCACTTGCCTCTACCTCAGGATCAGAGTGCCTGCACACTTTTGTGAGCCATGACTCGTACAAGGAGGGGATGTGAGTAAAGGGTTTGCTTTCTAGCCTGCCTTTTTAGGAAAGAAATTAAGAACAGATGGAACCTGTTACAAAAGAATTTCTGAAGTACAAGCTTTAAAAATTGATGGTATTTTGATTTTTTTTTTTAAGAGAAGCTCTCATGATGTTAGTGGGATGATAGGGGGTGCATGGCTAATTTGGCATCATGCAATCTGATCTAACATAAAGTTAATGCTGGAGCTGTTGAATGAGCTATTCTCTAAACATGTTTCAGCTGCATACGTTAAAGCCCCTGTAACTGCTACTTTTAAGAGTACATTAAAAAGGTTGTGAAAACTGCTCCTTGTAATGATTTCTACAACAGGATCTCTGCAAACTCACAGCTGGAGGCTATCAAACACACACCTCCCTAATAGACAACACTGTGTGTACAATTAACACATTAATTTATAGAGTAAACTGATCAGGGGAGACTAGAACTTCAAAGCCAAATGCTTACCGGTAAGGAAGAAGTGAAGTTACATGGCAGGAGCTGCCTTGCTCACTGCAGCCCTTTCTGACACAAAGCCCTTCCTGACACAAAATGTCTGTCCTACTGAGCCCAGAGTATGCCCAGGTGCATTCCTCTGCCAGACCCCAATTCCAAATAGGGATATGAGCAAGTGCTCTTCCCCATCCTGTTCTCCAGTCCTCCCCTTGGCACTAAAGGAAACCTCAGGCCATAGACCAGACAGGTATGCTGCAACAAAATACACCACCTGACTGAGTGGGGAGGAGGTGGATAGGACATAATCTCCTGCCTGCATGGTGTACCCAGCATAAAAATACCAAAGAAACAATAAGACAACCACCATAATAACTTAACACTGGGAATACTTTGTGTGTGTCTGTCAGAGTGGTTTCCTTGCTGGGTTTTTGCCCTGCTCTTACATGGAAGAGAAGAGTTTGGTAGGCGCAGGGCATCCTGAGGTTTAAGCATGGACCCACCAAAAGTCAGTCCCATTCATCATGCCAGGGCTCAGATTTAGCCAGGGAGGGAGCAGCATGACCTGGCTAACCATTGTCACTTCTCAGTGTTATTGACGCAGGTCTGAATTGAAGATGCAGAACTTGGAAACCTCCTCTTAGAGCAGGATGTTTAGGCTTTTCCTGGAGAACACAACCTTGACTTTTTTCTTGATTATGTGAGGATTTAGGCAGCTGTTTTCTTATAATCTGTTGATTAGAGCATTCATGAGGAGCCAGTTGACTCAAGCTGAAGTCTCAACCAGAGGCATTCAGATTCATCCATACAGCCAGGTATGCTCTACACATTTTGTCCAAGGGTGTTTTGCAGATCACCACTCTGCTCCTGGCCTTCCCACCCCTGTCTGATTTTCAGGACCTGCCTCCCTCTGATGCCCTGTCCAGACATGTTCTGTACACCTGCAATTACCCCTACTCAGGAGTCACAGACTTCTCTGAGTTCTCCTCCTGGGTGTGTCCCATCAGGAGAGAAGTACTAAGATTTTCAAGCTCGGAAGGAGTTGTCGGGGTTTTAGTTCTTCTTTAAAAGTCCAGTACCAGGTATCCTCTTTGTCTTTCCCCTGTCTACAGTGTCCCTCCTCAAGGGACAAAGCAATTGGATAATTCCTCCATCTCAGAAGGATCCTGTACTTTCTCACCACACACACTCCCTTCTCTGATGGTTAATGCAGTGAGTGTGGGCAGCATACACAGAGCACTAAGGGCTAACCACATCAGCAGTGCAATGAGGAAAAAAAATGACCTGCCTGAAGGAAGAGAAGCTCAGCTTTGAGTAACCAGAGAAGCAGTTCTTGACATTACTGTCCCTGAAGAGAGCAATGACTGAATGGTCTGGCCAATATTTGTTTGTGTGATTCATCATTAGATTAATTTTTGAGGTCAAAATAATAATGTTGCTGAGAGAGATTCAGACACTTGGAGGTTAGGAGTTTGCTTTCTTATTTACTTCTATTGCCACAGCCACAATAGACACAGGCCAGGTGCAGCCTTCATGAACTTTTCCTTTGGTGGGTTTGGGTTTTTTGAGTAAAACCCATCACTGCCAACTCTGACACTCCTGCCCGTAGATTTTCACTTCTGTGAGTCATTTACCTCCCTTTTACACATTTTGCTGCTGACTTCCTGTGGAGTCAAAAGGAATTTTGTCATTTGCTCACAGTTTCTGAATCTATTGAGTTTCCAAGCACTTGAAAATCCCAGGTAAGTGGTCATCTGCTGTATAAACCTTCTTAACATCTCACATTCAATGCTGGTTGCATTGAGCTTGCTGAGATGTGTTTCTCAGTGACAACACAGGAAATCAGATGCATCCTGGGAATACTTGGATTCTTTGTCTATAAAACTCTGTATAAATCCTGAGTAGTTTGATGGGCCTAGGGCAAAATTTTACCCATTTTCTTTTTCACACAGCACCTATAGATTCACAGGAATATCTATCCACCAAAAAGAAATTATTTGCTTTTCTAATCTCATTTAAGGATTTCAGATCAGAAATCAATTTCACCTTTTGTCCTACTTTGCTTCATGCCTAAAATGTCTTTGCCTTCAATGTCTAGCATATTCACCACTCCCCTTTGCTAAATAACAATAACTTAGTAGAGTGTCTGTTAAATACTTCCCCTCATAATCCATCTTTCCACTGCTTTGACCAGTTTTCCTCTTTGTGCACTAGAAATACACCTGCCAACACTGGAATTATGGTCCATCATGCTCAGTTTGCAAAATTGCTGCTGCTGCTAAAATGACAGGCACAGGATACCCTGCTCAGAGATCAGTGAGGTTTTGCCTTTTCAAACAACAGCTCCATAAGGATTCAAGCAGGGAGTGTCCGACTTTTCAGGAGGGGAAGCCAGCCTGAAAGAGCAAGATGGCGCTGGCCTCTCCCAGTGGCATGGAGAGAGGGCGCAGGAGGCTCTGCAGGAGCCGGCAGCCATAAGAACCAGACTCAGCCTATCTGCCAAGTCTACCACTTTTAACATTTGAAATGTTGGCAGGTATGAAGCCAGAGCATGATTTCAAGAGCACTTGTAACACCTTGGACTTCTCTCACACCTCCAATGTTCACTGACAGCTCTCATTAAATTAATCCCTATAAAGCAGTGGGGATTTGGGCAAATTTGCCACTCTCTCAGAAGGTGCTACACCTCTACTTCACCACCATTAAGAAGCCTGGCCACCCAGTCTCTTGTCCCAGAAAAACCAAGTATTTGAAAAAAAAAAAAAAATCCCATCAACAGAATTCTAGGAAAAAAAAGGGTGCCCAGGGAAGTCTAACCAACAGCTAACTGTCATGGACTCAGAACAGAGACCTACAAGAACACATCATAAAATTAGCATTTTAATAGAAACTGAGGGAGACATTCTTAAAAAATTCAAAACAATTGCAGCCTTGGAACGTACCAATTCCTTTAGAAAGAAACTTTCCCATACAAAGATTTAAAGCTTTGTAGTTGAATTTTCATTTTTAAGTTTCTCACAGGTAATGTTTATATGTGCTGTCCTTGGACTGGGTCCTTAGGCTATCAGTGAATGTATTGCCTTGGTTAAACCATTTCTAATTCTGGATGGAAATAAATATCTATTCACCACCATTTTCAAGCTAAAAATGTTCAGACTCTGCCTTAACTCCAAAAAATTACTTCATAAAACTATCTTCTGCCAAGAGATCATGAGGAAAAATTAATGACATTAAATTACTTGCCTGTCTTCTCCTTTTGCCTCTGCAATGCCAAATTGTCCTTTCCTCTAATGCATATCATCAGAAAAACAGCTAGAAATAAACTTGTGAAACTCCTGCTGTGATAAGCTGATGAGACACAAGGGATTCTGGAGAGCATGACTTGTCTACAGTGATGGCAGAAAGATCCTATATTCAACTTGCCAGCATCCTTTGCTGGAATAACTAACCCCTTTATTTTACACAGTGAGGCTCAGACACATCTGAGAAGCCTTATTAGCCACTAGGAACTAATAAAAAATAGCCTGAAAGTGAAATACTCTCTGTCCAAGAACATGACCCCTTCAGACAAGTGGTCATGGAACATGGAACATGGACAACTCACCAAACAAACTTTTTTGCTGCTGACCCCTGGAAACCCAGACATAATAGAGAACACATGTAATCACTCCTCATGGATACCAAAGACAATTTTCATAACTAATCAAAGAGCAGAATTCTCCTTTTCAAGGATACCTTTTACTGTAGATTATGATCTATTTAAAGATTTAGAAACTTTGGTAAGGGACCTTTTTAGGTATTTTTTTAGGTGTGATTCTCAGCACAGGACCTCACGTGCAGATATCTTAGCCTTTAGCTGTTATCTGATCTATACCCAGAATTTGGATTCACCTGCTAAAGTAGCAAAAATAACTTAATTTCACTGATTTCACAGCTTAGAACTTTTTCACAGAACTTTTTCAGTTGTCAGCTTCTCAAAAGTTTTCATTTCAAGGAATAAAATAAAAAAAGTCAAATATTTCTTTCTCAGTAAAGGAGAAATGTTGCCATTAAAGGGTATTTTTAATTCTTAGAAAAATCTGAGGATCTCAGGTTTAAAAAAACCCATAGATTTAATGCAATTAAACTGCTTCGACTTGGTTAGACTGTAACTGGATTCTGAGTGTAAAATTTTAAACGTTTCATGCAGTCCAGGCAGAGCTAGTCAGCAAATCTATGTCAACCATAAACACGCTTTGCTGTATTAAAAGTCAGCTTGGAGAATTTTCATTAGATTTGTGCATTTTACTTTTGACCCAACATGAAGTAAGAACAAAATACCTTCTCACTCGGAGCAAAATGCATTAAAATAATCTCTTCCAAACCACTGCAATTAGAAGTGGAATATAACCCACAATTCCAAAATTCAAAATCTGTGGATTACTTGGAAGTGATATTAATAATTGCCAGTCATTAGCCTGAAGTTTCTTAAAGTGGGTATGATTCTAAATAAAAGTCGTTTGTTTCATTTTCATTTGAATCCCTAGATGCTGCATAGAGGAGTAACCACTAAAACATATCAACATATGTACATTAATCATGTCGATGTTGATTCTCATGTAGCTAGAAGAAAGAATGTCAAAAATTTGGTAAACTTGTATCTCTGGAAACCAAGAAATGGTAAACCTGTCAGTGGTGTAAGAGCTAAAGGGCATCAGTGTGGCAAAGGCATCTGTGTTGAAATAAGCCAAATCAAATCCAAGGAGATCAATAAAAATTTATGTGGATGCTGTTTCAGATCAAAAGCCTGGACCATTTTTAACTATTAATCACTCAGTCATTTACATATTTGTATCAGAAAATAACTGAAGTCCCTTTAACTATATGTTTAATTTAAAATTCTGAGTCTAATAAAATATCTAAAAAAATGAGACAAAACCCCATTCTTTGTCCTATGTGGCTGATGGCTTTCTGCTGGTCAGTCTGAAACCACTGCCAGCAGTTTTAGGGGATCTTATCATTTTTTAGACACAACCACTCCTGGACACATGACATTATTTTATTTTATTTTATCTTATTTTATTTTTCTTATTTTTCATTTTTTATTTGGAAATGGTGACCATGATGGAAAACCATTTATTCTCTGCTTGCTTTGCCATTGTGCCACAACATTTCAGCTACGTGCAGCTTATCAAACCCACAATTAATACAATTGGGAGTGAAAAACCCATCAAATTTTTTAGGTTGCCAAAGTGACAACTGGAGACAAAGACTGTTGTCATAAAATGGAATTGTGCTAAGGTTTTAGTAGTCACCTGGTACAGAACAAGTTCCTTCTCTCAAACTGTGCTGGAGACACCTGTGCTTTCCTGCGCTGGGGAATTTACAAAGGATTCAGGGCAGGAAAATGGCTGAGGTGGGAAGCATTTCTCCTAACCAATTTACCATTGTATTAAAGTTGCTTTTTCCAGCCCAGTATCAAAAAGATTTTTAATTTTTTTTTATTCCTGACACCCTCAGAACAATCAGTGCAATCACAATTACTTTGACAGGCGTGCTGGAATTGGAGTAGGCAGAAAATGGCCTTAATGGGAATCTTTTACAAAGCAGCTGTTAGAGTGTGGTAACAAGACTCTGAATAAATGGCAGCTACATAACTTCCCCTAATCAGATTGCAGCAATCAGCTTGAAAAATTTTCCCATATGTTGAAGAGTGGAGCTTAGGCCTAGGGTTATGGCAGGGACACAGGCCATGGTAAGGTTACAAAGTCTGGCTACAATTAAACACTCACTGCAGAAATTGTGATGATGCTTCGGGGAGCTATTGCACTTTAGCCATTTGTAATTGCACGTTCGGAAATTACTCACTCCAAAATTACTCGGGGCCCAGTTACACAGTTTACAAACATATGTTCTCAGAGAGAGGGAAAAACATTATCCTTCCAATGGACACCATTTATAGATTTTTTTAATGGTTATTAATGAAATGTAACTTTGCAATATTGTTTACTAATAAGTTCATGGGATTTTTAGAGAGTTGTATTTATCATTAATTAAATTATTAAGGCACATTTCTTCCTAGCAGGGTCAAATCTGATATTCTTGCAGTCTTTTAATGCCCTGGTTTAATGCTTCTCCTGTCAGCACTCATTGAGTAACCCAGACAGAGCATTTCTTCTTAGTAGAGGTATTTCTTAGTTGTTTGCAGACTGCACCACACTTCTGTGGGTCACATTATCTAGAGCAGGATATGTGGGCTGGCACCTGATCTGTGTATCAGTGCTGCCACGTCAGATATATTTTAGGGCTGATAAAGTGTGAAAGTTATGTGGAAAATTAGCATGTCACAAGCTTTGTAATTATACAGCTTTTTATGAATTTAATGAAGAAAGACAAGGCCTTCAGGGTGTTTCTTTTTACTGGTAGTTAATACAAGGAAATTTTCCATTATGTTCCAAAGCCTATCCTTCCTGCATTTCTGAATTCTGGGAAACAGACAGTGAGCCCCGTGTGCTTTATGGTTCTGGAGAACAAGATGTACTGATGACTGGCAGCACAAATGACCTGTCCCCTTTATTGAATGTGAAAGGAGAAGCATAGGGCCCCAAGTATGTTCATGGTACAAATGGGGCTGATCAGCAAACCAACAGGAGGAGGTAAGAATCATTTTATAAAATGCAATCCACGCCCTTTTCAAATGCACTTGGTTCACACACAGGGCTTCAGAAAGATGGGGAGATGTAGTGTTTGATATGCTGTTTGGAGACTTCACTCTGTACAGCAGAACCTCCAGTAGTTTCTAAACAATGTTTTATGCAAAGAATGAGGCATGATCTTCTGTGTCTCATGAAAGGCTCTAAAAGTGAGAGAATTTTTCCAGTGCTGTGGCCTACTGCTAAGATCTTCAGTGTTGTCTCATGACAGAAACTGAATGCAAAAACATACAAATGAACAGCTACATCATTTGCTTTAAACAGAGTGGATGTGATTTTCCATGCTTTTATTTATTTATTTTAGCTTCTAACAGAGATGCAAAGTTATGTAACTTGGGGAGGAATTTGGAAAACAAGTAGCTCTCCTATTGGTGGCTGAAGTTAACCTCAATGAGTAAATGACCTTCCTCATCTCCATGCATAGTCAGGAAACAAAAGTTGGCTCTTTGAGAAGGTAGCTCAGACCCGCTGCTCTGAATGGACATGGTTTGGCATTGGATGATGTTCCGGGCTGGGATAACAGCTCTGAGTATGTGCACTCTCCCGTGAGCCAAGGAGCTCCCTGTGAGTGCCTGTTTCTCCCTTGCTCCCTGTGTAAAATATGTTGGTCTCACCCTTGCAGGTGTTCCTAGTGGCATAAACTAATGTAAGAAAGTTCCTGCTTTAGGATTTAGGATGTTTCAGGCCCCCGTTTCTGTTTTGCAGCAAATAGAGTAAAATCTTAAATTCTGTAAATATGAATTAGTTAGATTTTGTCAACAATGTGTTTGAATCCATTTACTAGGCCAAATACTTTAGTTTGATTCTGTTTTCACAAGAATTTTGAAAAATAATTTTACAATCCTTATATTCAAAAAGAGGTTGTTTTAGTTTGTGTTTTCTCACATAAGACTTCTTTTTTTGGTCTTATTCTCATTGCATGTTCCAAGATACAGTAGGTGGGCAGAGTGCCATTAAAAACTACTTGTACTAATATAGTCCTGATACTGATTGCTACACTTTTTATTGAAGGCTATAGATACTAGCTTTGGATTTCATTTCATCTGGAAATATGTGTTGGATTGTTCCACTGTTCCATTGGATTATTCATCTGGAAGTATATGACAAGATTGTTCATGCTGCGTTCGGAAGAAACAGCACTGCAGTTTGTCCTTTCTTAAATGCATTAAAAGCTAATGTGAAAAAGTTTGTGGGTTTTTTGTTTGGTTGGTTGTTTTGGTTTTTTTTTTTTTTTTTGGGGGGGGGAATTAAAAAGACTCCTGCTATGATCATACTTTTAATTTAAAATATTAGTCCAGAAAATTATTTGGTTTGTTTCCTTTTCCATCTTTCGATCCCAAACTACTGTGAAAAGGATATGAATAAAAAGTAATTCAGGTTTTGACAAAGTATCTTAAATCCCTTTTTGGTGAGAAAATTCAAACAAAAAGGATATTTGTATCTTTCAACAGCACTTATTTAATTTTCACCTTATTCTGATGCTGACACAAGAAAAGGGGTGGCATAAATAGCGAATACTTCAGTGTAGACAGTTTTCTGGCTCAGAAGCCATTTCCAGGACATGTCAAGCACAACGAGCACTGTCGATGGCTTCTGGAGCCAGGCAGCTGTCTACACTAGGGCTCACTCTCCTGTCAATACCAAGCTAGTGGAATCAGTGCCTCTTCAGATTTTAATCAAACTACCTGAAATGTTGCTGAATACTGTGTTAGCTGGGGGACAGAAGGACTTAAATTGTTTTCAGCACTGTTCAGATATGGTCACTGTTGACACCAGTCGTCAGCAGCCAGTACTTTTCATAGAGTACGTGAGGCCATAATGTCCTCCCAGCTTGAAAATCATTAATTCTCACAACACCCACACATTCTTCTTTATGTGGCATGTTTTCTTGAGAAAAAAAAGAGAAAAAGAGATAGTCCAAATAAAACAATACTTGCGTTAAAAAACATGGCTATTCACAGGGGTTGTAGAAATGTACCCATTTGTAAATTGGTTATAAGGATTTGAAAACTTAAAGAGACAGACACAGTCTGTGGTTGTTAGATATGTGGATTTCTCTCTCCCTATTAGAGAAAAGAAAACATTTATATTCAGCTTTAAAATTGTTTTTGGAACTAAGCTGCAATTGTGCATATTCATTGAAAGAGAGTGGAAAGAGAGTGGAATAGTAGTCTGTCACCCGAGACCACCAAATGTAAATGAACGACTCTTAGAAAGAAAGCGTAGCTATCCATCCTACTATCCATCACTGAGGTGTTAAGATTAAAATGTATCCCCCTCGGTACCATGTCTAGTATTTGTGTAATGTGAGGAAAGTGTAGAGCTAGACCATAACCTGGTTCTCCGGTACTTACCCACACAAAGCTTTTCAACACCCTGGATATGTGCCAGCAGTAGAAAACAGGGCTGTTTCTGGCTGAACAAGGCATACTGAGTGACACAGGCAGAGCGCCACATGTGGCTGTATGGGCTGCTCTTGTCTGGGGATCATTCCTGCTTCAGAACTGCTTTACACTTCGGGTTTTTGCCCAGCCACTAAGTTCTCTGACCACATGCCAAGGACTTCCCAGCTCCTGCACCTACAACCTCCCAGGGTCCTTCATTTGACCCCTCTGGTCTGTGAGGGCATATCCCCCTCGGAGGGAGGTAGGGCTGCCACCCATCTGGCTCATGGATCTGACACAGTGCCCAGGCACAGCAGGGGCAGTAACCCTGCAGATGGACTTGGCTGCCATGTCCTTTCAGGGAGCCTTTAAGGCTGTGGAAGGGCAAAAGTGATCTTCAGAGGCGTCTTTGCATGCAAGATAGTAGCTTCTGTTTTCACAGGCATGAAGACCGTGCAGGTTTAATGTGAAACACTCCAGTAATGATTTGAATAATTTGTAGTAAATGTAACATGATGGGGTTGTGGGTGGGGGTAGTGGGGAAAGGGGTGGGGGGAGAGAGAAAGGAAGAAAGGAAGGAAGAAAGGAAAGAAAGGAAAGAAAGAAAAGAAAGGGAGAAAGAGAGAAAGGAAAGAAAGGGAGAGAGAAAGAGAGCAAGAGAGGAGAAAAGGAAGGAAGGAAGGAAGGAAGGAAGGAAGGAAGGAAGGAAGGAAGGAAGGAAGGAAGGAAGGAAGGAAGGAAGGAAGGAAGGAAGGAAGGAAGGAAGGAAGGAAGGAAGGAAGGAAGGAAGGAAGGAAGGAAGGAAGGAAGGAAGGAAGGAAGGAAGGAAGGAAGGAAGGAAGGAAGGAAGGAAGGAAGGAAGGAAAAGGAAGAAAGAAAGGAAGAAAGGAAGAAAGGAAGAAAGCAAGAAAGAAAGAAAGAAAGAAAGAAAGAAAGAAAGAAAGAAAGAAAAAGAAAGAAAAAGAAAGAATTTCTGACTAAGTTAATAGTAAGGAAATTTACGGCTGGTCAAAATTCCACAGGTTTGCCTCCAATGTTGGTGAATGTGTTAAAACTGGTGGGAGCCACAACCACAGTTTTCATTAAACCTATTGAAAAAGCTAAGCAAAATGGTGGCAAAAATAGCTACATTCATAGACATCTTGTCTACCCTGTGGTTCCCACGAGTGGGATTTTTTTTTCTTATTTGCACACTTCCGCAAATCAAATCAGGAGTATAGCATGGACATGAGGTATTTTACAACCAAGTTAGAAGGGCCAGCCACTTCTTAGAATGGTATGTTTCCGGAGTTTAGACAAGGCTTAAGGAATTGAACTAGCAATGAAAATTAATCCCTGGTTGATCATAACACTTCTGAAATGGTACCTAAGAGTTTTGTCTGGTCTGCTGTATTCCTTGCTTTTATTTCCAGCTTGTTCAATGGAACCTCTGACTGCAAGACATTCATCCATTTTTGTGTATGTGATCCAACTTAGAGTAACTCAGTTGAGAGTTTTACCTGAGCAAAACCTGCAGGAACATGATTTAGCATTACAATAATGTCAGTTCCAAAATCCATCACATTTAAAATCAGGGAGATTTCAAATGCATAGATATCTTAATTTTCATGCCACTCTGAGATCTTGGCAACTAAACATACAGAAAGTTGCAATAACTGTAGGTCAGGACATTTGATGATTAGTGTTGAAGAAACAAAATATCTTCCTCATCTTGAACACCTACCTAAATTTCTTCAAGGAAAATGAGCAGCTCTATTTGCCTAATTACCACTTACACAAAGGGAAAATGCTATTCAGCTCTTCAGATTAAATTAGTAACTTCATGGCCAGTACATAAAACATTTATTCCAGTTGCTCCAATTTCTAAGAAACAGAAGCTGAAACTTTCTCTTTTAAAACAAGAAAGGAAGTTGTGTACAAATTTTCCCACCAAGTTGTGCAGAGTCTTCAATAAGTTAGTGTATCTTGTGTGTTTATATAATATACTGAATTATATTTCCCCTGGTATCCTCTTCAAATGTCAGGTTAAGTTCTGTGCTGTGTAACTACGGGAAAGAGAGGATGAAGAAGCAAAATCAGTCCACAAAAAAAAAATAGCTGATTGCCTCTACTTGCGCTAGAAACACTATCATATGTTGTCTGCCTGAGACCTGTTTGGATCCCCCCAACAAAGTGAAGAAGAGCTGTTGCTCTATTTGAAAGGAAGTGGTTTCTCACTGGACTCTTATTCAGATACTCCTGTTGTCTTGGTTTATTTTTCTCTTAAAACCAACAGCCTGGGTCAGTCTTACTTTGGAAACTAGGGTATTAATGAAGATGGAAGATGCAGCCAAGTCTCGCAACAAAAACTCTCATCTTGAACTCAGAGTGCAAAGGAGGTTTTTGTGGACAGTGTTAGGAGCTACAGTAATTTTTGCCACCCTGACAATATACATATATTCCTTACAGGTGTCCTCCATTCATCCCTCTTTCATTCACTGGGCTCTCCCAAGTTGTGACAACTATCAGGCTCCAGACCTCTGGCCTGGGTGAGAGGAATGAGATCTTTTCATCTTCCTCTGTCCCTGGGGAGTCCTTAGTGGAGGTGAAGTGAGAGTAGCTCAGGTGAGATGTGAAATCAGAGCAGAAAGGTACAGTGGCACAGGTGGTGGAAACCTGTGAGCTCCACCAACTTCAGTAGGGCAGCAGACATTAATACAAGCTGGCAATGAGTGCTGAACAGTACTCTGTCATTCTGTGCTGTCCACCACATGGGTTGTCGCCATTTTCCTGCCACCTCCCAGACCAGAACTCATCTGCCAGTTGAATACATAGGGGTTTTTCCCCTTTAAAATCCTGATTTCTCTCCTTACTTCAGAGCAGTAATAACTTCAAAGGATTTACACAAGAGACACCAATGATAGGCTTTGGTTGAAGATGCTGACTTCAGCAAAGACACTGAAGGTCTTAGGGCTTAAGTTCTCTGTGCTAATATATTAATGATAATTCAATATTTACAGCGTGAAAGCTTGAGCTTCTTCTTTTTTCTTTTTTTTTTTTTTTTAAGGAAAACAACCCATATTGTGCAGAAAAAGCTAACATCAAAATTTTTCAAGGCTGGTTGCTGTTATGTGTTATCAGTATGATTGTAAATTTAAGGGTTTTTTTGGTAATATTTTATCACTGGTAGGAGAAAGGGCCAAAACCTGCTTGCTTTATTCCAGCCAATACCCTTCCTAAAGTTGGAAGAGCTGTTCATTTGAGCCTGGGAAAAAGCTTTGTTCCCCAGATACAAAATCTTACAGATTAATAAAACTCCAAGGGTTGCTAGCAGGCAAAACAGCTCCTTTGTAAAACTGTGTGCCTGCAAGTATGTTTGAGCTACCCGAGCACTCCAGAAAATGTGCATTGAGAAGCCTTGCAGTGGAAATGCTGCCTGCCCTCTCCCAGAGGCAGTGTGACACAGAGGCACCAGTATCCTTCCACTACATCATTCTCAGATGCAGTGCAGCAACTGTAGAGGAATAAATTTATTTCCTGTCCCCTTGGTTGACAGACTTCCAGTCACAACTGCCAGCAACAACTGAAGTGTTCTGGCAATTTCAGATTTCAGTGTCAGTGAGTATCAGTTGGCTGGAGCTCACACAGTCACCTATCATCACCACACAGTCCCCTTTTTAGGATAATAAAAAGCAAAGACTTGTCAAATGAAGAAGGAGGCTCCAGGATTGAGAGAGCTGGAGAAGCCCTCTGCTTTATTACCATTTATCTGAGTGACTTTGCCTTGGCATGGAGTAGTGGAGCATCCCCAGCATGATTTCAATGTTCTGGTGCCCAAGAGAGCAAGGTAAAAAACCTAGGTTATTTAAAGGAGTGTCATGCATTGCAACCTGGAGAAGCATTTGATGTGCATGTAATGTATGATACTTTTATGCACAGAGGGTCTCCAGCTGAAAGTCAGGCATCCTGGAGCATCAGGAGTTAGTCCTCTACACATAAAAACCCTCTGTGACTAAAAAATCTGTTTCTCTTGCCCAAATGTACCAGGGGAGAGGCTACCTGAGACTGTACATTTCTACAAAAGGGCAGTTGCTGTACTAGGTTGCATGTCCAGAAGTACCTAAAATAGGTGAAATGAATTTAGACCTTAGTGAACATAGACAGATCTCCCTCACTAACTGTTTGTTGCTAATATTTAAAATATCGTGAATAAAACTTAGCCACCTTGAAGGGGAGTTATGTGTACCTACAAGAAGGATGGTGACATGCTTAGGGACTGCAGTATTAGAGATTACAGGAGCACCTTAAAATCAGGAATACCATTAAGTGGGTATTTATCTTTCCTTAGCTGTGTTGCCATCAGCAGCAAAGCAGAAGATAGTGATTAGTTCCCTCTTTATTCTTAATCTACATTTCAATTCAAGCTAGGGTTTTACTGGGGTTTCTTTTTCTTTTTTTCTGACAGTGAGTTTTCTTCTTCTCTTTCTTTCAAAGCTTCCTTAAGACAATGAAAATGTCATGGATCACACTTGGAAGAATTCAAATTGAGGTCTCTGGGATGCTACAAGCGACATTTAAACTTTGATCATCAGCTTGTCCAACTTCTGTTATTCTTGATTTCAAAGTGGGTGAAAGGAAAATAGTCTGAGTAAAAAGTGCTATGTGCAAAATATTTCATAAAATCCCATTAACAATTAAATTATTAATTTTCCAATGTTAACTCTCTTCTGCACCAGGAAATGACTGCTTTGCAAATGGATATTTCCAATATTTGGGAGGAAGAGTCTCCTTGTAAAAGCCTCATGTTAGAGTTCCATGTTTAGGAACTATTTACTAGTCGTAGTTTAATAATTCATTTAAAAATCATATTTGCTGAATATAACTATCCATCCATGGGCTTTTTCTGCACAAACTGATTTTGTCAAATATATTCATTATTTTAAAAAAGCATTCATTATTCTGCAAGTTCTTAAACAGCACATAGATTATGCACTGTTCATCTCTACCGAAGTCTCAATATATTTTGAGGTGTGAAATTACATGATATACATTCCTGTGTCCTGGCTAGATGAGAATCAGCTTATTTAAGCAAATGCTTGCAATTGCCAGTTTCTCTCTCCTTCTGTAAATATTCTGTCGTCCATCTGTCTATATATTTGCTTTGTAACCACCAAAAACAAGTACAAAAAGACATGAACTTACTTGAACCCTTCCCAACACAGAAGACTGCAATTTTTTTGTTTACTGCAGAATGAAACGAAGGATCATTACATTAAGGTTTTAAAAAGAAGGATAGCGTCTAGTTAACATAAGTCAAAGAGTGAACAGAAAATGCTGTCCTCACCTGATTATGAATTTTACTACAGAGAGGAAAGAAGCAGAAAGCTTTTTTTTTTTTTTTTATTTTCACCTGCACATTTTCTGGTCTGGTCTTGTCAAGATTTACTTCCAGCTCTAGCAAAATAAATTGTAATCCCACTTCACCCTTGTACGATTTGATATACAGCTTTAAAACATTGGCCCTAGTCTCTTACGAAAGTATGAAGGAAATATTTTTCCAACATGACATTCTACAACGTTCATGTAACCATCCAAAATCCAAGTTTCTAAATAAGACTCTAAATGTGCACGTCCAAGGTTTCTTTAGCATAAGGATCTTCAAACTATGCGTAATATTAAAATTTTTAAGGATGTTCCTTTACTCACATATCAATATTGAGGAATGCACCAATGAGCTTTTCTGAAATTGAAATTAACTTGAAGACACTCACAATGTAAGATGTTACCTGAGGAAATGAAGATCACATGATAATGTCCTCTTTTCAGTAAATGAAATTACATGTCATTAGAAAAATACATGCTTTTGTGTTGAGCAGCTTTCTGATGTTATCTGTAAAATACACAAACCTACTTTTTGCTCACTTGAAGAAAACAGATAATTCTTCTTCTTGGCTCATTTATGTACCATGAATCATGTTGTATTTGCTATACAGAGTTACAGTTCAGGGACGGGGCAGACAGCAAGACAAGAAGAGTAGGAAATGATCCAAATAATCATTAGGTAGTCCCTGGGTGGAGAGCTCAGAAATACAAAAAGGATCACTTGCATAAGCTAAAAACTGTAGACCACATCGTGCCAGTGCACTTCTGCTGTTTCGTGGAAAGCTATCAGGCCCCGTGGACATTACAAATATCAGCACTTGGGATTGCATTGCTTGCAAGCAGTGAACCACCTGCAATTCTACAGAAAACCAGTAATGCTAAGCTAGTACATGTATCATGTAGCCCAGCTGTGCTAGTCTCTTAAATCCCACTTTTCTAGAGGAAAATTATAAAAAAAAAATACACCTGCTCCATGTGTTCCTGGCCCAAAAGAGCCTAGGACAGAATGAAAGGGAGCCATCTCACCTCCAGGGATGAGTTGTGGGTAAAGTCAGTAGAAAAGGCCATAGCTAAACATTCCTTGGCGTTCTTTTCAGTGTATGCTATTAGCAAACTTAAACCACTTGTTCCTAAATTGTTCTCATGCGTCTGCCTGTTTCTGAAATAATGTTGAGATGCAACATTCCCAGTTTTGAGCACATGACTGAGTAGCATTACTGACTAGTGTTAAGTAGCAAGATTTAGAGCTTGGATACAATTTACCATAGTGAAAATGAAGGGTGTAGAACCACAAGCTCCAAAACTGCTGAACAGCTGAGCAAATGATATTTGTGTTAAGTAGCAAGATTTAGAGGTTGGATACAATTTACCATGGAGAAAATGAAGAGCATAGAACCACAAGCCCCAAAACTGCTGAACAGCTGAGCAGAAATCTGTGTCTACAAGGAGATTCACTTGTTGTGCTCTTTCTGCAGTGGTGAAGAAGATTTTTATGAACTGGATAACAAGAGAAATGTTTTTTTCTGGCTAAAGACAGCTAAGAGAATTCTAGGCTCAAATCAACTAAAATCTTGCTCAACTAAAAAAATTTAAAGAGAAGCCACAAACCATTAAAAAGAAAGATGTTAAAAAATGCTGAGAGCAGAAAGCTACTATAGGGCAGCACTTGTTCACAAGCAAAGGAGCCTGATGTTCTCTTTGCTGAGCAGAAATGCACTGCAAACTAGAGCATGGAGGGTCTAACAAGCCCTGAGATCAGATCTCTGAGAAGCCTGTATGGGCCAGACCTCCTGATGACCCATCTAAAAAGAACTATTTACTTTGCAATGTGTGAAAAGAAAAACTAGGTTATTGAAGGGCTTTTGAGTTTTGGAGGGAGATGCTGAAGGATGCATGTACTCAGTAGTAAAGCAATGTTAAAATTAACAAAATATACTGTCACAAACATTGCAGCAACATAAAGTGACTGCCTGCTAAGCTTCATTGTGGTGGCTAAAGGTGAAATAAACACTAAGATGGAAGGTGATGGTCACCCAGGTATATGATAAAGGTTAGCTTCTTAAATCTAGCAAAGACTATAAACCTTATGAAATTCATGAAAATTATGAAAATTACAAATGACAGTAACTTTATTCAACATTTATACATAAATTCAGATAACATATATAGTACATTTTTGTGTGTTTATTACTCCATGTTATGTATGAAATGTATTTCTGTCAAAGTATATTATATATGTGGCATAAGCTCACATACATGGGGAGTAATAGCAAGAATTTCTTCTAAGGGCTAATCAGTCGCAAATAAGAGGGAAGCAGAGAGACACATTTATGGCCAAGAAGGCTTCAATGAAATATATTTCTGTCAGTTTGTTTCCCCCTTGCCTTCAAACCATTCTGTAATGCAAAACTATCTTGAATTCAGTGGTGCTTTGGCTCTGTTACTAACAGGTGATTTGGTGAACAACCTTGGGAAATATCAGCAGTGAAACAGTTATTAGATGTGGAAGTTTATTGCCAGAGTAATTATAAACTGTCTACTGATCCATATTTTTATTAACAACTTCAATAAAAGAATTGCAAATCCATTCATTGAGTCTTCAGATTAAGCCATCTGGAAAGGAGCACAACACGTTGGAGGTCGCAGTTAAATTTTAAGATTGATAAAGTGAAGAAGTGTTCAGGAAAAAAAAATCAATGCATGATTCAGTAAAGAAAACTGCAGATTTCTACCCTGTATGGAAATAATCAAGTGGTAGATGGAGAATCATCTGTGATTTTAGTATATTACAAAATGGCAAAAAGTCAAATTTTAGAAACAAACTCTTAATAAATTTTGTGAGTATTAAGAAAGCTCCTTACTACTTGAGTAATCAGATTCTGAAGCAGTCTTCTAGATGGAATATGAGATAAAAAATAACCTTGTGTTACTCATTTAACCTGTTTCAGTTGACTAAATTTTTAAATGAAGATATCAGTATTAATTTAGCTCATCAGCTCATCAAATGGCTTAATTATATAAATCTTTTAACACAACTTGATCAAGAATATTTCTAAGTATTCTGACCTGCAGTATAATGTGATACACAGATGTCTATATGTCTATGTTAGTGTTGCTATAGCTCTGTGATCACCTGTCATAACCCTCAGTGAGATGGCACAGCTCACTCCTGATATGCTGAGTACACTCCTTGTCTTAGTGGATATTTTAGGTTTCTTCTAAAACATAGATTTTGTCTTATTGCAGTTTTTTACTTGCTGCACCTTTTTCCTTCATTACAAAGAGTTAGAGATTGCAGTTTCTTTATTGTGTGCTATGTATTTTGTCTGAGGCAGTGGGTCTGATTTTGACATCTCTTCCACTTTGGAGTGATCTCTCAACTAAACTATAAACAGGGCTTTAAATCTGAATATTTGAATTAGCCACAGGGATTTTAAATAGACTTTTTGACCTACGACTGTAAAATTCTATGTATTGTTATACACCTCTCTGTGGGACCGTTTGATCACTTTATTATTTATAGATTAAAGAACATTGTTGCTAATTAATACTGTTCTAATTGTTGGCAGTGTATACGTGCTTGCTTTGATGTTTTTTTGATCCTGTATTTTGGGGATTTCACTTACTACTTTTTTTTTGGATGATTTGGGATTTTGGAACCTGCATTTTCAAGCCCTTGTTTCATTTTCTTATTACTGAGGTCTTCTCTATTCTAACTTCTTTGCTTCTCATCATGCAATTCCTTTTTCTTTTTAATTGAGTCTTATGAAATGGGGCAGCCCCAATTAGTTCCTCAATACTACACAAGTAGGTTCATTTTTCATTGTCTTCTGAAAAAATTTACTAGTACAAAGGTTAATATTTAGTTACCTATATGACATTATCCTTATATTGTAGCTTGTTAAGAGGAATGCAGTTAATGCAATACAGTGATTTCAGGCTAATCAAAAAGGGCAAGCTAGCAGTCTGCTAACATTTAAGTTCATTCCTCTGATGAAGTATTTCTCCCACAATCTCTTGGATGCACACTTTTCAGAGTGAGTAAAGTCACATCATGGGAATTTCTCTCTCACAGTCTGCCAGATGAGCATTTGAGTACATAAGGTCAGACTGCATAGATCAGTTTCTACAGATCTTAAAGTCTATGAATGATTCAATCAAAAATCCCAGGTTTTGAATGCCTTGAATAGAAATTTTTGCATTTAGCATATTACTAAGAAGTTACTAAAATATATAGTTATTACACATATCTTTGCATGACTTTTTACACCCATTAAGTAATGTGTTTTATTAATTAAATATGACCAACATTAACTAAATGAAATGTTGTTTGTTTCATTTCTTTTTTTTTAATGATCAGCAGAAATTTAAGCTTTTTAAGAGAAAAATAGTCTTACATCTGGTTTTATGATAAAATTCTACACCTAACATCCAATACCCGAATATATATGCACCACAAACTCTTAATTTTTGCAGATAGAGAGAATGTGATGCTACACTTTTAAAAGTACAAAAAATAATTGTACATAATGTCTCAAACAAGAATATTATAAAGCATTAGGCAGACAACTACAGTTAAGTTATAATTAGTTCCATTGTGAGTTTCAGCTTCAAAGAAACCCAAAACTTCTAAGAAAAAATTCAGCTGACTCCACCAAGCTTTGCCTATATGCTATGGCCTAGATCCACTAAAAGAATTAGGAACCTAACAGCCATTGTAAACATCTAAGTCCAAAATGTAGATCTTCAAAGCCCCAGCTGAGCTACTGCCTCACCCCGAGGGAAGATGGTTGTCTTCCCATGGCACCTAAGTTTCTGCTAATAATGTTCTCTAGATATGTTAGACCACATCTAGAAAGACAGGTAGGTGTCTCTACCAGGAATTAGGAAAAAATATTTATGTCTCTATGCCAGACTGTAACCCCAAAAAGCTCTATTAATCTGCTGCCTGACCTGCCAGGCACTGGTCACACTCTTTCCCTGAAAGTTTCTGCAGAAAACAAAACTTCTGTCTCTACAAGTGTCCTGATGTGATTCCGTTTTGGCCTTTTTCTTGCCTCTTGGTTATGCACAGCCAACATCCAGAAACTAGTTTTTCTCTAGTTAAATTTTCTGAGGATATGTTTGCGCTGCTAGCTAAGAGGTAGAAATGACAACTTTGTGCATAGCCCACACTGCTTTACTGTTAGCAGGATCCCTGACTCTCCTTTGGACCACTTCTAGTGCCTTTCCACCAGCCCGCGCCTGCCCATGGCTCTGGGGCCAGCCTGCACAGGCTCGAACAGCAGTGCAGGCAGCGCTTCCACAGGCCAAGGAGAGAGGGGAAAGCTGAGACAAAATGCTTACAGTGGCATCTTATGGGGCTGCCTATGCAACACACGGGATTTCATAGAAAACATTTCTAAGTCCTATCTCATCTCATGCAGAGCTGGGGAGCTAACTCAGTCCTGGGGATCCCATGAAAGAGAAGAGGCTCAGAGTGTTAGATGGAGGTCCATCCAACTACATTAGATTTGCCATTTGACCAAATGAAAATTTTGTACTCTCTCACACATCTCATCCCTTGAAACTCAGTGCAGTTTCTACCAGGAGTTAAATTCAGGGACAATCTGAAAAACTCTAGAGTTTCTAACACAAGGCAGACTGCAGGTGGGTTTGACTTTCACTGCCTTTGTGCAGACCTGCAGATCACAGAATCACAGAATATTCTGTGTTGGAATAGCCCCACAAGGATCATCGAGTCCAGTTCTTAAGTGAATTGGCATTATAACACCAAGCTCCATTTGCAGAAGCAGTGAAAGTGGTGAAAGGTAGAGGAGCCAAGTGCAATGGGTGAAGTCTTAATCTCAGAGAATAAAATGTAGAAACTGCCCAGAAAGACCCACAATCTCATTCCCCACTTCCATAAGCCTTCCTCACCCACATCCTGCCTTCATCATGCCAGCATGCTTCCTGCGTTTTCATAAAAGAAATCTGTGCTCAGCTTTTTTTTTTTTCCAAGTATGTTTGTGGGGTACATCTACTCAAACTTAAATTGCCAGAATAGTCTTTAAAGTATCCCTCCATTTGATTTAGTCCATGAGGAAAACACAAGAACTTTTAGTTTCTGTGGGAAGTGGAAGTGTAGAACACAGTAAAGAGAAGAGTCCCATGACAATGAACAGTATTAATGATTAATGTTTTTGCCTGCAAAAAATTGTCTCTAATTTCTAGTCCTTTAAGTCTAGAAAGTCAGTTTGAATGAAATAATTTAATTTTATTTTTGGTGTAGAGAAAATGGCTTGCTTATCTTTTAGTGGGGAGTTCTGATAGTGGGTTGTGCTCTAACAGAAATGGAATTTAACTTTTTTTCCATATTGTACATTAATTTACTGACACCAGCAGTTCCTCCAAAAATGGCAAAAGTTTGATCCTTTTCCCAGGCACCAGAGTTAATAAATGGAGGGACTTTGGCTGAACTCTAGTCCCATTGAAGTTTAAAAGAAAACTGTGAGAGGTTAATAAGAGCAAGGCTAGGCCAGTGTGGAAGGCACTTGCAGTTCTCCTATTACTTACACAATTTTCTCATTTAGTTGATTTTGCTTGTAAAAATGGAAAATTATTTTATTATTTTAAACTTTCAGAAATAAAGCTCCAGTTTCCAATACAGTAAAAATCATGCACCACTGCTTCATCTCTTCTGCTTACATAAGATTCCTTCTCATATTTATAGTCTTGTTATAATTTGGAGAATTCTCAGAATGGCTTAAATTAAAATCTTTCACATTTTAATTTTTTTTAAGTAAAGAGGAATGCACAGGCTTTTCTAGGCTAAACCTTGTAACTAATAAAACATCAAAGAAAGATGATGAAAGAGATACAAAGATAGTATATGTAAATGCTACCAAGTGATCGTAGCTTATAAGAGGAATTTAGTATAGCAAAGATTTGGAATTGCCAATTGAGATTTAAAAAATGAACTGCTAAAATCTTACCTCTAGATTCACTAAAGAGCTTTAACTATCTATTTCCCTCTAGAACCTTGGAAGTTGCCTAAGTACACCTCTGCTTTGCTTTCCAAATTTAGGGCTGGTGTGCACTCCCTGCATAACATACACCAAAGGTGGCCTGACTCGCCCCTGTGGTGTGTTCCTTCCACTGTCATGTCCCCAAAAAGCTGTTTCCAGTGGCACTGTCTGGAGCTCATGTTCAGCCAGGGTAGCTGGGTACCAGGAGCTACCATGTTTCTGGACATTCTCCACCTGCCCCTGAGCTCTTGAGAAAAATCAGCAGAAATCTGCTGAGGGTAAACTGAGTAACTTCCAGCTCTGCTCTGTGACTGCGGATCCAAGTCCTCCACTGTTAGGCAGTCATCAATCATTTTTCCACCTCACTTATGGCCAAATTCCATTCTCAGATGTGCATTCGCAAATCCCGTTGACGTCAGTGGTTAGCGGTTTACCAAAGGAGAAAAATTTAACTCTTCATATAATTTTCTCCACTTTCTGGAGATCCTTTTTTGCCTTTCCTGAGGCAATAATTTTCCCTTATATTTAAATTTAAATGTCATAAAACATTAAAAAAGGCTGACATTGCCACTGTTGTGTATCTCCTCACTGAGCTGATAAAAAACTTTCTAAAGCTGATGGTGACCCCTTTACATTCCTGATTTGATTGGTAAGATACCCTGCTAGGAAACAGGGTATGCTGGAAAACTTAGATTTACAGAAGCTTTGTGGGAAAAATATCTCATGCCTTAGGACTTGCTTAAAGAACCAGGGAAAAGGGTCTTTATAAAAGAAAAAAACAACAAAACAAAATAAACAAACAAAAAAAATCAGTGTTTCAGAGCATCTTGTTATGAATATCAAGTCATCCAAAAGGCCATGTCATTAGGGGTTAAACTGTTTTTAAATAAATACAACCTAATTGTATGTGTCTGATATGGGCTAAGGGCTAAATGAGCTTTCTGAGCATTCAGTACCTTGGTGTATTTTTGAGGGCTAATATGAGCCCTTGTGAGCCCAGTTTAGAGACAAATATATTGTCGTCCTGAAAATCACAGTTTTGTTTTGTTGGAGTCATCTCAAGTTAGACATGAAAATGCTCTTTATTTTCAAATGTGGGAAGTATCCTGGCTAGCTTTAAAGTTTACTCTTAACAGTGCAATTTATTGCTGATTCAACAATTTTAAATAAAGTTTGAAACTTACGCTGAGATGTGGCTGAAGTGGGAAGATGTTGATCTTCAGTCCTCAGCTAGTCCTACCAAATAACATTACTAGCTGGTAAAATATAGTCCTGCAGAACTATTTCACCAGGACAAGTCAGTCTTTCCCTAGGATGTTCTTGCATATTCTCAGAGGTCATCAAGTGTTTCATGAGATATCATCAGTCTCTAGGAGGATGAAAAGAAAGTGAAGGAAAGGAAAATAAGGATTTGGTCATTCATAGCTCCCTTCAAGAGTATGGATTTTACATCTTTTTTTTTACATCATCTTTTACAACATAACTTTCAATTAGTTGGATCTGATTCGGGGCCAACTGCTGAATCCTCACAGTGGATTCAGCTGCAGCTCAGCTGCACAGTAGTATCTTTACATCTGTGCCAGCTAGGGTTATTACTGAGTTTTATAACTTCTGCTATAAATAAAGCCTTGTCATCTAAGCATTCAATTTAAATACCTCTCAGTTTATTTTTGAACACTGGAAGTTAATAATAAATATCATCTTTGTTTTCTAATTTTTTTACTGAGTTGATTTAAATGCTCTTGACAGCTCCAATCCAATCCTCCCATCCAAGCTGACAAGCATGACATGCATCTCTGCATACAAGCTCTCAATTATGCATAATCCAATGTTTTCTAGGGTTTTAATTGAATCACTAGTCTCAAACTTGTTATTTTTAATTTACAACATTTGATTTCTGACACCGGCCCCTCTATGTCATAAATTATGCAGGCAAGAGCCTTAGTTGTGTGGGTGATTAAAAAAAACTAATTAGGCATGATTAAAAAAAAATAAAACAGAGACCACTTAAATATGTGCATGTTACCATGTAAGAGAGGCTTATTTCACTGGAAATGCCTGGGTGATTTTTTTTAAGAGATTATGTTCAGTTCAGTACAATTTGATTGATTTTGACAGAAATGAAAGAAAATGTAGGATTTTTTCTTCCTGCATATATACCAGAAATTGCATTACATGCCCGTTGATGTGAATTTCTCCCACAGCTCATTGAATGTAATTTTGTTAAGTGGGCAGGAAAATGAATATGAAGAAAACTGAATAGAATCCAACATTTTCCTTGGCACCAGTAGCAAAGTGAGACATGGCATATATAGATGTAAATATATGTGTATATATACATGAGGTACAATTAGAGGTATTAACCTTTAATGCCTCAGCTAAGAGCAGCAAAAAAGAAAATTTGCAGAATGTTAAACATCACTAAAAGACAGATAGTGAAGGAATGATGTGCTTGCAAAGGCTACAGCACTATAGCAGCAAATTAAAGGAAAAGGATTATTTTCTCTTTAATGAATTAAAGAAGTTACAATGTACTTGCTATCTGAACTTGCACATGTTTATCATTTTTATTCATTAACACCTTAAATCTGACTATTTCAAATACACTGTATCAAAAAGAACAGAATCTCCACACTTTTTAGCACGTTCTTATTCCAGCAATCTGGGGAAAAATCAGGAAGAATCATCACTTCCCTCCAGCTGTGCCATATGATCTCTGTGCTCTGAGCCTCAAGTCTGTGCACAATGGACATACACAGTATAGCTGCTTTATCACCCTAATTCAGGCTGTGATGATAATATGAATGAGCCAAGGAATTGCTTCATCAGAAACTTCCAGTCAGGGAAGAATTTAAACTTATACTCAATGTTGAACCAGTGCAAAGCTCCCAAAATGCTGCTCTTCCACTCACATGTAGTCATGTGCTTAAGTTGGCTGGATTAGGACCAAGGACTCAGATGGAGGTGCCTGAGGAAGAAGCTGGCAGATTTGTTAGTGCTAACACCCTTAACAGCTTTAAAAATTCATGGTGCTGATAGAAAATCTAGGATGATCAGTTGATCCTCTACAAAACTCACAGTGAATTCTGACTCTGAGGTGATGTTTCACCTGCATCCAGGCAGAAGATGTTTCACAAGAACAGGGGCCTTTTTGACTACTGATGTCCCCAGAAATGTATAATTGAAAAGCTCTTCTCTTTTCCCCATGAAGAAGCCCCATCAGAAATGGGACAAGGATATTGAAAAAGTGTGAGGGGAGACAAAAGTGGAGGGCTGAGCCCTCAATATTTTTCTACAATGAGCAAAGATACAAAAGCAAGAGAAAAATCCTCCCTTCCAGTTCAGCCATCCTAGGGTGCCACTGGGGGCAGAGGTGGAATGTGACAAGGAGTTGAGGAGCATCATAATACTTGGCACATCATCTGCAGGAATGACCTCAGCTGCTGACTGTTGCTTGGTTAGGGGAGACACTGTAATTCAAAGCTCATTGAATGTCACAAAAATTCAAGATGTTCAATAATAAGCTATAAAGAAAAACTTAAATTATTGTCTTTATAATTAAATTGATATCCAAATAACTTTTTTTAGATCAAGAAATATGAGTGCTTGGACATGGAAGAAAAGACATCTGAACTCTCTTCAAAGTAATCCTTCTGTAAGCCCTGAGAAAGATTTGGAATGTGCCCTGGCAATGGAATTGGAGATAAACTGGGAATAGGATGATACCATGCTCAAACATTCTATCTTCTCCTACCTGAAGGCCTGTCTGACAGAGATCTGTTTTAAAATTTGGAAAGTGCTTCATATTCCTAAGGAGAAACCAGTGGGAAAATCTAAGGTTTATCTGAAATTTGAAAAGTTAGAAAAGACACCAACCCACAAGTTGAAGGCGGAATAGATACACTTTGATTGTATTCACATGTTTTCATACTTTTCTTCTAAGTCTGGATTATGTTCAGTTGCTGCACATATTCTTAAAAGCTCTACTAGAAATGCTCAATATTTTTGCAAATTCAGATTCTATTTAGGGGGGATCTTCTAACATAAATAGATGTAACCAAAACATTTCTTTTTTACCAACAAAATCTAAGGTTTCCCTCAAAAGAGAATGGGTATTTTGCAGAAGATGTAATTAGAGATGAAACCACAAATTTTCAAAAAGCTCTTCAACCATTGTGGTCTAAGTGGTTATAAATCTCCTAAGGTCTGTACTACAACTGGCCTTTGTATTAGTGCACAGGGATAAGTGGAATAGGCAAGGAAGGAATGGCTTCCTTCTCTTGGGTAACTTGCTCTCAAAGACTTAACAAAACAAAAACAAAACAGTAGAAGTGCTATAAAAATAATGGAGTTTGTGGAGAATTTGACAGTGGCCATAATTTTTTTTACAACAGCCTTCAGCCAGAAAGCTTCTTAAATAAAACTTAAAACAAACCAAGGCTTAAGACTGGATCAGCTAGAAAGCATTAAAATAATAGGCAAGCCCACATCATTCAAAGTTGTTAAGAAATCTGTCAGGTATTTTAAACTTTAAACTAGATTTGTTTGTAATTGCAAAGAGTCTTTCTTAGTTAAATTCTTGTAATAATTAGAAACCTTTCTTTAATTTCTCTGTGGACACTTTCTAAACAAATGTTCTGTTTCCTACTTTGTCCTTCAGCATAAATAACTCTCTTGTCGTTACTGTTTGATATACTTTAGGATAGCTGTCCTATTTTCTCACAGTTTCACTTTTGCCAAATTTAGTTAGTCTGTTTCTCCTTCTTTGGCTGGAAAAACTATTCAAATTAACTAACCTACATTATCTCTGTTCTCTCATATACATCCTAATATAGTTTCATAAATGTGCAAATAACTGTCTACACAAACATAGGTGGTGAGAGGCTGGACATGACCCAGAAATGTGCACTTGCAGCCCAAAAAGCCAAATGTGTCTTGGACTGCATCAAAAGCAGAGTGGCCAGCTCGGCAAGGAGGGGGATTCTGCCCCTCTACTCTCATGAGAACACACCTGGAGTGCTGCATCCAGCTCTGGCAACCTCAGCAAAGAATAGGCCTGTTGGAGCAAGCCCAGAGGAGGTCACAAAGATGATTAGCAGGATGCAGCAGCCCTCCTGTGAGGAAAAGATGAGAGAATTGTAATTGTTCAGCTTAGAGTAGTGGAGGCTACTGGGTGACCTGACTGTGGCCCTTCAGCACCTGAAATGAACCTACAAGAAAGATGGAGATACTTTTCAGAAAGGAATGTAGAGAGGGGACAAAGAGAAATGGCTTCAAAGTGACAGAGAGTATATTTAGGTTAGATATTAGGAAGACATTCTTTACTGTGAGGATAGTGAGGTACTGGAACAGGTTGCCTGTAGAAGTGGTGTTTGCCCCATTTCTGGAAGTTTTCAAAGCCACACTGGAGGCTGTTTCAGGCAACCTGGTCTACTGGAAGATCTCCCTTCCCATGGCAGGAGGGCTGAAACTAGATCATCTTTAAGGTCGTTCCAACCCAAGCCATTCTATCATTCTAGGATAACTAAACGCCTTTTTCTTTTCCCTTTATACCTCCTTTTTCTAGTTCTACTCAATCTGATCATTTTTATTTAATCTCTTTTACCCCAATTGATCTCTATTTAATTGAGATGTCTAAAGTGTCATTTAATACATCTGAACTAGGTATCCTAAACTGCTTTTTTTTTTTTAATTACGTGGTTCTTCTGACTTCTCCCACACTTTTATTTAAATGAGAAATATAGCTGAAAAAAAATGTTTGTTTCTCTCTAACTGTAAAAAGAGTATAGTTTGACTAAGCCCAGAATAACTCACTTTGTAGGCATATGTATTTGGCAAGAAACATCCAACCCAATACATTCTGGCCTTTTAGTCACAGCTTCCTTCAGGAATAATGCTTTGGGAATCTTCTTAAACTCTCCACTTACACCCAGTGCCTGTTGGGGATAGCTATTCACCCAATTCTCTTTTCACCTGTTCCTCACAGTTGTTCAAGTTTTGGTCTTATTTCCTCAAACAAACCTACCTTTTAATATGAGAGAAGAAAATAACACTTTTCTTCAGTTAGCCTAGAACTGAAGCTAGGTATTCACTAAGATGCTAGTTTTTTCTTCTGGCTTAGAAGTGAGAAGCCTTTCTTAGAAGCCTCTAAATAGATCTTGTTAGAAGTTCCTAGGTAACAGACCCATGTTGCTACTTCCTTGGCAGCATAAACCAAAAGGATGGTCATGTAAGAGAATCCACATTTAATGCACATATCAGTAGTACCTTGTATTCAGGTATGATTTCCCGGAGAAAGTACTATTCTGAAATCCTATGCTTTCTTGTACCCAGCTTCTGACAACTGACTAGTGAGAGATGGAGAAGTCAGTTCATATTTTAAAGCTGTGGATACAGGTAAACAATATCCACAGCCATTCTCTCATCCTCTCTGTGGATTACTCATGAGCTCAAAATCAGGCAAATAACTAGTGGGAAAATTTTATGGAAATGGATGTGTTTCTGAGTGGGCTAATCAAGATTGTGAAGAAAGGCTATCCACATCCAAATCCATCAGCTGGAGGCTTCTGAGTGAGACCATTTTATTCTATCAAATTGAGTAGAAAGTGCATGTGCATTTCTATTTGTTGGATCAAAACCCATCTCTGTGCCACATCTGCTCATCAGCTTTTTTACCCACCTATTCCATCATGTCTTCAGCTCTTGGCCTACTATTAAATTCCATACAGGATCGAGCACTTCAAAAGTTTAAATTTCCTAGGAACTCTAGTCAAGCATTGATGTAAATAACATATTTTGTGGTTTAACCCCAGTCAGCAGCCAAGCCCCACCCAGCTGCTTGCTCATTCCACTCACACTCAGATGGGGAGAGAACTGGAAAAGTTAGAAAACTCATGAGTTGAGATAAAGACAGTTTAGTAAGTAAAGCAAAAGCTGTGCATAGAATCAAAGCAAAAGAAGGAATTCACTCACTGCTTCCCATGGGCAGGCAGGTGTTCAGCCATCTCCAGGAGGGCAGGGCCCCATCTCACACAACGGTGACTTGGGAAGACAAAAACCATCACTCCAAACATCTCCCACTTTGTCTCTTCCCCATTTTTACATGCCAAGCATGAGGCCACATTGTCTGGCGTATTTGCATGGCCAGCTGGGGTCAGCTTTCCTGGCTGTGTCCCCTCCCAACTCCTTGTTCCCCCCAGCCTGTTCACTGCTTGGGTGAGAAGCAGAATTGGACTTGACTCTGTGCAAGAGTTGCTCAGCCCCCTGTGCCATTGCCATCCCTGGAAATGTATAAGGCCCAGTTAGATGGAATTCTGAGCAATCTGATCTAGTGAAAGGTGTCCGTGCCCATGACAGGGGGTTGGAATTGGATAATCCTTAAGGTCTCTTCCAAACCATGCCATTCTATGATTCCATGATGCTATGATTGACTCTGTGATTCTATCTACACTGTTTCAAACACAAATGCAAAATACTGCCCTACCAGCTACCATGAAGAAAATTAACTGTACCCTAGTCATAAACCACAATGACAAAGATGTTCATTTCTATTGAAGAATCCTAACAAAAATGTGATCAGATGCAATTTCAACTGAGTGTCTGTAGTAAGCTCTTCTGCTTGAATCTGCTCATTTAAAATTACGTCATTGCATTCTGTGGTGGGGTTAAGGAAGGACAGGTTCAGTGCCCATATAAAGAAAATTACTGAAAAAAATGTACAACTTATATTCACGTCAGGTCTGTGATTTCACCTTTACTATGGTTGTGACATACAAGTCAAATCCCTAATCTTCTTGTAAGAATTGTTTCCACTTTCATCATGCCAAGGATTTGTTTGTGTCTTTAGTTCTGTACACAAACTTTGTTCTCTGTATGAGAACATAGCAAAAGAATGATCCTTTCAAAACAAAAGAGAAGAAAAAAAGCTTGGCCAACACAAATAACAATACCTCCAACTGCAAAGGCTAATGATGAAGATCAACAAATAGACCTTTCTCTGTGTTTCTTCAATGAGAATTTGAGTGCCTCCATTGCTGTTACTTGAAGACATTCTAGAGCAAAGTCCCTTCTCTAATGAAGATACTTAAATGGGATGGAATCAATCCTAATAGATGTTTCATTTTTGTCATGAGAAGCAAGACTGTAGCAGTTAAATCCTCTGAATCACACTAGTTATTCTGGAATAAATCACCCACAGCTCCAGAACATGTTAGGTGTATAAACCTGTCAGTCATGATCAGCAAATTGTTAAACATTATAATACAGAAGAGGATGGCTTTGATACTCAAGCCCTTGATATAGGTGCTGCAACTTCAACACCAAAGATGTATGTTTCTGCAAGCATATGAGATGAAATTTTATACCAAAAAGCCTCCACTATTATTCCTTGAAGACTTCTCAGTGAGGATTAGAATAGACATATTTCATGCAAAAATCAGACATAAAACCCAAAATGGCTCTTATTTATGAGTAGGGAAATTCAAAACCTAGAGCTGCAACCTTTGCTTAATGCCAAGGCCATGAAAATGCAATGATCTACAGAAATTCACACTTTCGTCTCTGGGGGCATTGTTACAGGCTCAAAAAAGTCAAATTGCTGTTACTTGAGCTTGCGAATAATTTATACCTATCATTTGTCTTATAGTCCTAGCATTTGCCTGCTGTGCTGACCACCTACTCATGGATGTATGTTGTAGCAATCTTGTTCTTGACACAGTAACCAGAAAAGAAGAATGTGTTATTTTAGAGTATTTGATATGTCTGGGACTAATCTACCAAGCAAAACCTACAAGCTCATACACTGAAAAAAGGTATTTTTTCCAAAGTATTATATCATGAGTAATCAAGTAATTTTTTCAAAGGTAACAGCTGACTACACAAGCCAGCAAAGAATCCCTGTTCTGATTGTCACTTATTTAATTTTTCTCAGGAGTTAAATATGTATACAAAATATTTTGAGAAGGAATTTTCCAACATCAGTACTCCACATTCAACATAAACATGAAAGTACAAATTTTACAAACATTATTCTTGTTATTGCTATTTTTGATATTTTAATGCTTTAAATATTAATCTTTCACATCCATTTCAATCATAAATAACAGAATGTCAGCAAGAACTGAAATATAGTCATAACCTGGCCTTACCATTATCCGCTATACTGAAAAACACTTTTTTTCTGATATCTTATATACAATTTTCCAGAGTTTGTGAGTAGGGAAGATTTAAATTTTCATACCAAGCAGTGAAATCTGCACTTCTTGGTGCCAATGATTTCCCTTTTCATTGCAGAAAAATTTCTGTAAAATCCAAGCTGAAATCCGCATTGAAATTATCTGTGTTAAACAGAGGTTGTGTGTAATCACTCCAGCATTTTAAATCCTTTGGCCAAGGGGAAAAATGTGTCAGTATCTTTCTTCTTTAAATTTATTTAATAGACCTTAGACAGAAAAAAAGAAAAACTCATTAGATCATCTAGTTCGTCCTGCCAATCTCTGTATCTATCATCTCATCTTGGGAAAGTACTGTAGACACCCTCTGGGTGTTCTCTATATATAATATTGGCAGAATACAGCCCAAAGTTTTTGGTTTTTTACTACAAGTCACCAAAATAAACAAACAAAAATCCCTCTGAGCTGAAACAAAACAAAAAGAGAACTACAACCAGCTGACCTAAAAAAGATCTGCAGGAGCTGTGTATCAACTGAGTTTTCCACCCTTTCACTATTAATTTCTAACACAAAAGCTGATCTTTGTGAATTTGCAATGATGTCAGTCAGGGAAGAATAGTCCTATTTTTGGTACCAAAAGGAAAGAAGCATTAAACTTTCATATCATAAAATAGCAACATTAGGTTTAGAGAACATAAGAATCAAAATATTCTAATGTTTCCCTAGGTTCAGTTTAATTCATATCTGTGCCATCAGGAAAATAGTTACAAGATCACAGAGTTGTGGAATTGTTTTTGTCCCACTCCTTCCCTTTCCTTGGCAAATTGAGAAAAGAAAATTGCTTCAAATCAAGAACACTAGTATTTCTTCTTTGTTATTCAAATGGAGACTGGGACTGCTGAAAACAATTTATTTCCACTTACATTTCAATCATGCAATATCAAATTTTATGAAGCAAAAAACCAAAAGAGAGCCAAACCACAGCAAATTTACTTTTTTAAAACTTGAGTATTTATATTTGCCATACAGAATATTGATTTTAATGACTGTTTCAAGTTTTTAAGCGATCATAGCCCCACTTTATTGTAGCTCCAGCTAACCATAACTGTGGCTTAGACTTCTCAAAATGTTTGGTCTCACACACCAAGAAATATGCAGACCTTTTATTTGTATAGAAGACTCATATTAATACCAATGGAAGTGAAATAAAATTCTTGGGCAGATAAATTCTTTAAATGTTGAATATTAGTTTAGTTTAAAAATCTCTGTATTGTACAAAAACTTCCATCTTCTGCTAATAGTATCACAAAAATTATCTTTGTATATTCTGTACAACACACACTCGGACACTTCAGCTGAACAAAACAAACTCATGAATTACAAGTTTTCCCACTTTCCTACTCTGGAACTGATAGGGTCTTGCACTGTGATAAAAACTCCGTATGAAATCTGAGAAATATTTTGGCATTTCATCAAAATCATGTGGTTTCTGGACCATCAAGAAGCAGGTTTCACACCTGAAGAGCACCTCCCTCAGCCCATATAATTTTTGCTTACCACTGAATGAGAAACTCACTCCTTGCTGGCTAAAACTAGAAAAGCAGTAAGGACCTGCATCCAAATCCTTGTGAATTTATTAGAAAAATTCCCACTGGAATGAAGAGGCTGAGGAGGATCCAGCCCTGAGCAATTGACAATATGCCTCCTGATTTGTATTTTAAGCCTGGTAGAGACAGAATTCAAAGTATTCACTGTACACGTATTCAATATGTTTAATATAATTCCAAGGCATAACTTTGATTAAGGTATTGGAAATATATGAAAGCAGAAGTTATAATATAAAGCATGTACCCATTTATTTTGGTACATTCATGAGCATTCACTGATAATACTTTCCTGAAGTTTCCAGACAGGCTTTAATAGAAAGCAGTGATAAATGCCCCTTACTAGACATTCTCACTGATCTCATACTAAAAAAAATGCAAAACACCAAAATACAAATTTACACCTTCAGTTTAACTTTTGCTTAAGACAACCAGATGTTAGAGTTTCAGTTCACATAGGCTTCTTTCCCACCAAATGTTTCCGAATGGCAGTAACAAACAAAACTAAAGCAAGTCAGAATGTTTCTCTTTTCAGATGAGATATGTCTGATTAGGAAATTCTGAAGTTACTACCAAAGGGTTTTATTGTAAACATTTTAACTAGTGTTGGTAAATGCTACTTTTGCTAAACTAAAAAAAACCTGTACAGAAAATCTGTACAAATCTGTGCTTCTGTAAACAGGAACAGTCTGTGACAAAGTTTGGTAAATGTCACTCCCACATTATATTTAACACTGATGTCTGACTATGCAGTTCCATTGGCAATATCAATTGCAAGAATGATCTACTCTCAGCCGACCCTGAAATTGCTCCAGGTGGATCCCTACAAATCTATACGGTCTAATTCCAAGAATCCTCAAAGAGCTAGCTGATGTCATTGTAAGACCACGCTCAATGGTTTTTGAACACTCTTGGAAATCCAGAGAGGTCCCAGCTGACTGGAAGCTGGCAAACATTGTCTTGATTTGCAAGAAGAGCAAGAAGGAAGAGCCCAAAAACTACAGGCCTGTCAGTCTCACTTCAGGAGCTGAGAATGTTAAGAGAACATTATTCCAGGAGATATTGAAAAACACGTGACATGCAATGCAGTCATTGGTCCAGCATGAGATCATGAGAGGAAAGTCCGGCTTATCAAACCTGGTATCCTTTTATGACAAGGTAACCCACCTAGGTGATCAAGGGTTTGGATTTCAGTAAAGCTTTCAATAATGCTTCTCACAGCATCCTTCTGGACAAAATGTCCAGCACACAGCTGGATAAACACATCATGGGATGGGTGAGCAGCTGGCTCATGGGTTGGGCACAAACAGTGAATGGGGTGACATCAGACTGGTGACTTGTCACTAGTGGGGTCCTGCAGGGTTTTGGCAGTGTGGAGTCTGCAGAGGAGGCTTCTGTGAGAAGACACCAGAAGCTGACCCCCATGCTGGACAGAGTCATTTTCATTCAGCTGCAAAACAGACTCACTGCCAGCTAAAGCTGAGTCCAGCAGCAGCATAAATCTCAGAGAACTGTATTTTCTTCCTTGCCATATTTATTACCAGAGGTCTCATGGTAGCTCTCAATGCTTAACATTCTTATGTGAGACTTGAACTCTTCTCAAATCATGGCTATTTTCAAATAAAATAAGAACTAAAGGTGGAAAGAAGTATTGGAAGTCACTACCATCTATAAATCTCATTTAAATAAAATACTGTTTCTTATGTTGGTACAGTTATGACTTTAAATTAAATGTGTTTTAGTAGTGATAACCCTTAAAATGGTAACAATACTTAAAGCATATCTAACTGGGGTGGAAGCACTTAAGTGGCTAAAATATGTCATTTCTAAATATTAATGTAATCAAAACCATAAATAAATAGATGTATATTGGAAACTGACAATGTTAGTCCTGAGGATAATTTTGGGGCAATTGAAAAGCTGCTCCAAAGCAAAATCATGTTTTTATGTATGTGCAATGTAGCCTGAATGTTGCAGTACTCTCCACATGGAAGGCTTTCCTTTTCTTTCTAGTGTTCCTGGGAAGCCACCCAGGATAAGAGAGTTTATTCCCAAAGAAATTCAATAAACTCTTTTGCCTTGCAGTTCTGCAGAAGAAATAATTTGGTGCTAACTGTATTAGCAAAAAAAAAAAAAAAAAAAAAAAAAAAAAAAAACACCAAAAGAAAACCAAAAACAACAAAAAAAACCAAAACCCCCAAAAAACAACCAAAAAAAAAAAACAACCCAAAAAACCCAAAGCAAAGCACAAGCAAAACATAACAACAAAAATGAAAAACTCCACCAGGTTAGGTAAAAAAATTATTAATATCTGATGTTAGCCCATGATCTGAAGGGCAGATCATGGACTCTGTACAGACCATAGTGACCGTCAACAGGAGACAACATGGTCCCTTATTCTAAGTAGAGTTTGTGGGCTAGAGACAGTCAGTGTCTTTAGGGTGGACTTTTTTCTTAACTATTTTATCCATCCAGGCTAAGAGTAATTCTACTGTGAGTAGACATGATCCAGACTCTCTTTATAACTGGAAGAAAAACTGGGCATTTCTAGGACACACGCCATCAAAGAGAACTGGGATAAATCACCACATACAGATGCCTTTTCTACCCGAAACCAGACTTTAGGCAGCTGAGACAGATGTGTCCTTTCAGGCCAATATTCACATTGTCTTTCTACATGTCAGCCTCGTTCATGAACATTGTCCAATGCAGGATAAAGTGTTGTCACCAGCTGCAGCCCAATTCACTGCCTACACAGCAACTGTTTGATACTGCACAGGAAAGTGATCTGTAAATACATGCTGACGTAACTAGAAAATGTCATGCAATACTCTTGCCTGAGACAAAAAGAAGCATTCCCAAGCAACACTACTTCCTAGCTTATTAGTCATTTTAGGACTTCTGGAGCAGAGCATTGAAGACAATTTCTACAAACTTGATTTGTGCATTTAAGTCATGTCATGAACTCCTGTAAATTTGCCCATTAATTTCAGCTGTAAATAGCTTCTTCATAGCTTGTGCTGAGGTGCTAAAGCAAGTAGGTGTGACACCAGCCTCATCAATTCTTTGGCTACAGACACTAACTTTCATTAATCTGAATTTTACATAGCTATTATGATTCATGAACTTTGTAATCCTAATAACAATTTTGAAACAGCTTTGCATGTGGATATAAGTCTACAAAACAGAAAGGTCAGCCCAGTATGAAACTAAATTCTCTGAAGTGTTTTAGAGATCAACATGAAGGAATTTTACTTCAATGTGTCATATTAACTATTACCTTTTCCTCCTGCACATCTCCTTGGGACATGCAAAAGTGAGGAGCATTGGCCCCTTTTTGATGAGTTCAAACTTTGTAACTACGTGCCACACAGCCATGGGCATGTTTGCCTGCATAACTCTCTAACTTCCATTGATCAGTGCAGCCAAATCTGCTTTTCCAAGGAAAACATTCCTTATTACTAAATGTATATTTTGTCTGAATGCAGTTTTGTAAGCTAAATAGAAACAGAAATAGGCATTCTTTGCTTTCTTGTAGAACATGTATGGGGGAGGAGGGAGTTATGCAGGCCAAAGTTTCTAGATGTTGATTTACACTCTTTTTTAAAGGCATCTAAAATTGTTCCAGGATGTCTTCTTATACCTTTCCTATTACTGTTTTAGTTAACTGTATACACAATTAATTAAACAAATGAGGGTTGTTTGGTTTTTATTTTTTTTTTCATTTTTACCCCCATTCTTTACTTCTTTCCCTGAACTATCACATGTTGATATAATCTGCAGGGAAGCAGATCCTTCCTCCTTACTCATCCTGAAGGAGACATAGCTCTTCCAGGCCACACATGCCAGCATTGTTGGAAATCCAGTCTACAACAAAATGTTCTCTTACATAACATAGCTTGTTCTCTGTATCACCTTGTCGTTGCCAACTTCATGCTGACAATCACTGATTAATCACTCAGCCCTAGAGCATGTCTGAAGCGAAACCCAATGTGATGTCTGACTCTTTAGGAATATTTCAGAGGGACCAGGGTTTTTTTACTTTTAGCTATGATTTAGGTAAGTAAATGTGAAGATGTTGTAAGATTCAAATAATATACTGTACTATTAGACTCCTAGCTGCAGCCTTATCATATTATCCTTTCCAATCTTGGCTCAAAATCCAGAGGGACTCTGGATCGCTTAATTAGTTAATTTCTGTTTTGATTGGAAAGGCAAAAGTAAACCTTTTGGAAATTAATTCATCAATTCAAACTGCATAACAGGCTTTATTGAAATGCAGTCTGCAATGTTCTTGAGTCAGCCTTACCAGTGAATGTTGGGACTTATCTTAATTATGGTTGGTTGTAATACTGTACTTATATTAATAATGTTCTTACGTTAAAGAGATTTTTTTGACCTTTTGCAGTGCAGAAATCAATGAGAAGTTGATAAAGCCAAGTTCATTGCTGCCTAAAGTAAAGCAAGCCTGATTTGTTTACTTACCTAAGCCTTCATCTGTCAGACCCATTCTGAAATGATTTATAGACCTCTACCCAATGAAATCATTTAAAGTAGATTAGATTCAAGGAACAATCACCTCTAATATGACAAGCTGATGGAGGCTGACAGGTAACCAAGTTGCTCTGGATGGCAAACAAGTTCCTGAAATTCTGATTAAATTAAAATATTAATGGTACCACTGGGAAAATAAGATTGAATCATGTTAGGCGAATTCAGTATTAGAAACAAAATGCAAATAGAGAATCATTCTGTGCGAAGAAAGCCAGCTGAGGTACCAAGGGAAGTTACCTCCAGTAAACGAGAGAGCAGGAAGCGAATTCAAATGAAAAGCATTGTGTCAAGAGCTCACCTTCACCTTTCTGAGGTCTCTAAAACAACAAGGCCTAACAGGCTCTGGGGTTGGTCTGAACACTTTTGAGAGGTTACATATTTATTTGGACTTGCAGCCTAGTACTAATGAACAACTCCTGCTTTCCTAAGGTTATAAGGTTATTCTTTGAAGCCCTAATCCATGATTTTTTTTCCTCTTTTTTCATGTTTGCTTAGTTTCTGTTTTCAATCCTGTACATTAAGTGGCTCTGGCTGCACTATAATTGCTATATAACTAAATGTATTGACACTGCCTGCTTTGGGATCTGTATTAATTTTGACATACAGGGTAATTAAATGTGCTATGTGTCTCACGTGCATTAAAGGAACAATAGATGCCTTATCTGCCAGACACGCTGAAGTGTGCAATTACAACATGTTAAGAGCAGTTGTTTTTTGCTTCACAACACCTTTTATTAAGGTTCTTTTAAATATCTTTAGATGTTATTTAATGGCTCTGAAGTAAAAACTATCCGTCACAAGTAACACTGATGGGATTTATCTCGCCTCAATTTAGACAGAGTAGACATCTTCATCTTACCTAATTGCCTAACCCCCCCATTTCAGTCAGCAGAGAGAAAGAGCTGCTTATAGATTGCCAGTCATCTGGTCTGATTTTTAAAGTTGCATTTGGATTTAATAAACTGCAACCTCAACCCACCCCCCCCCCACACACTATTCTGTATCTTTACAGGAGGAAGAATCTTGGTGGAGGCAGCAGGAAACACTGCACCACAGTGCCTTTAAATAGCAAAGTGACGATCTAGGTTCAGAGTACAGAGATTTTTTTTTTTCCCTAGAAGGCACTTTATGAACTGTGGGGGCTGTGGTCAGTCCAGTGAGATCCATAGCTAGGGGAGGAATGTGATTAACAGGAAAATAAACCAGCATCTACACAGCAGCAGAGAGGGAGAGCCTCCTAGGTACCCTTATTTATTGGGATGGTTAGTTTTAACAAAAAAAAAATTATGCAATATGGAGGCAGTGGAAGGAAAGACAGGACATGGATAAAGCACTGACCACTGTGAGGTAAAAATGAGAAACTGAAAGTTTTTTATAATCTTGTAGAGGCAGGGGGGTGAAAGGTCAAGAAGAGACCAGGAGAATGTCCTATGTAATGATCACCTCTCAAACGTGTTTGATGAGTTTTGTGACTGCAGAAAATTGAGATGCTGGAGAAGTACTGGTCTGAAGACTTGGGCAGAAGAAGAGACTATTTTTGTTTTCTGACCAGAAAGCAAGAGGAGAAGAGGATGTATTTACCTTTCAACCCCACAAACAATGACTATGTCAACACTCACATCACTAATTTAAAAACCTATTTAAATTTACCTAGACTGTTAAGATTATTGTACTGTGGACTTACCAGTGGCAATACTAAATTGAAAACTAGCAGCAATTAAAAGAACCTGAATCAGGTTGGTCAAGCCTTGGGGACCACCAGAACAAAATGCAGCTCAGGTGAAAGAAAAAGTGTCCCATTTATTTCCAGCACATTTACAAAATGGGTAACCAGCTTGACAACTAGCATAGTGGACCTTGTAGAATGCCAGCAAAGACAATGATCTTGAGGTGACTTTTCCACTCATGTGCTCTGGTCTGAAAAATCAACCCATAAATATGTAACTTAATGAAATTATCTGCAGTTTCTCCCAGTTTGTAGGTGCTATGGAAATGGAGAGGAAGTTTAGCCTTAGCAATAAAGGAGTCTTTGTGTTCTCACCACATGTGCCAGATGAAAAATAATAGAGTATAACCTATATTAAGAGCATTGCTAGGTAAAATCCTACCTACTCAGAAGTTTAACTCATGTCATTAGGGGAAAGGATAGTAGAGCTCTCACAATGCACATTTTATGTGTGTATCTTCCTCAGTGTCTGAAACAAATTCTCACACATCTGTGAATCATTATTTCCACAGTTCAACTACTTCTGTCTATACAATGTGGCTCTGAGACACGGGAAAATCTCCTGTGGCCAAGTGGCAAAAGTACCATGGGAAAATACTATTTTCTTCTATTCACTGTTCAGCCCATAATGATCTTGTTATTTTGTCTAAGGTTTAAAAAGAATAGGCCCAAGTCTTCATTTCCTAATGATGTTAGAAATTACTTTTCACTCAGATTTTCAGAATGTTTTAGCATGCTATCATTTCATGAGTGCTTTGAAAATTATTCCATGTCCTTAGGTACCAAAACAGAGATCAGGTTCTTTGAAGTTTTCATTTTTAAAACTTTTGACCTCTAGGTACATTTCACATTGTAGTAATGGAAGTGTGTCTGTAAGGTATTATTTCAACTCTTGTTATATCTCTGCCATTCAGGATATTAACTACTTAGTCATTAATTTCAGTCCTATCACTGTCTGACACATATGTCATACAGGACAACTCTAAAAGTCCACTTTCTCTTAAGTTTCAAAACTAATACAGTCTAACATTTTGACATCTAGTTTTGGTATCACTACACAATTATCCATCATTATATGAAAAGGTGAAAAATATCTGTTATGCAAAATTCAGGGAAAACAGAAGTGCAAGTAGGAGCTAGAAAATTTGAGCACTTCTCCAATAAAGGCTCTAGCAAGAGGATGGAATACAGTTTCTGAGCAAAAAAAACCAACGTCCTTCATCCATAAGTGCAACCAGCAAAGGGAAATAGAAATTTGAGAGAAATAAAGTTGAGTGTTTGTGCAAATTTCTGTTCAAACTTTCCCACTAACTTTCATTTTAAACCCTGAAAATTTTAATTAGACAAAAATATCACTGTCTTCAGCACTCCTTATGAATGTGCCCATGAACAAATCTTTCCTTCTCCTTTCAAGAATGTAATATACTGACTGTATTGTAAAGCATTGACAATTCTTTCCTATATTTGTATTCTTCTTCTTCATTTTTGCTCACCCTCTGTTTCTTTCTCTACAAATATTTATAATATATATATATCTGTAAATGCAATGTGTATGTATTTAAGTGTGTAGCCATCTCTCTGTATATAGCATGGATCTACCTTAATAACTACCTGTTGTTCTACCTAACTGTAGTGGTAGATGTTTGTTTGAACTCAGATGATAATATTCCACCACTTTTCTGCAACAGAAAACTGAAACTGTTATTTGTACTAAAAGCAATACACTCCATAAGACCTGGTGGTCATGGCTAAATATCTATCTTTTGCCACAGATTTGATTGTTGTCTTATATGTAAGATCTTTATGTGCATTCCTAGGATAATCAAGGGTGTATAATGCTTTTTTTTCTGTCCATTATACTAGCACAGATTGCTAGTATATGGTTTACCACATGGTTCTTATCTTTTATGCACTCGCCCCATGCATGGACTGAAAGCATTGAAAACATGTGAGTAGCTGTTGTTGACACTGGGTAAATATGGAATCCATAGATTAAATTTCAACATCAGCTATGCAGGTCTGAATTTCTTGCAGCTTTGATTCTAATGCCCTAGTAATGTTTAAGCTATCAATATTAGCTTACATAACATTCAGGCTTTGGGCCTGGGTAAGATTAAACTGCTTTCCATTCTAGCAGAAAATTTTTAGCTTTCTCCAAAACTTCAAACACTACCAGACTTCTTCATGGAAATGTAAAGAAAGTTTTCATTTATAAACAAGTTCTGAATTTTGGCTACTTTTGTCAAAAACTCACTGTCTATGGTACATTCCAAACAAATAAGAATCAAGCTATTTCAAGTTATTTCAAATGACTTTTTTTTTTATTATTTGTCTAATCTTGCCATCTTGTGATTTGCCTTGTCATTTATTCCTGGAATATCTGTGTTTTTCTCATAAAATCAAGAACAGTAAGCTTGAGCTTCTTTCCTCATGGACTTCTGACCTTGATTCAAATTCAGCTTAAAGAGTATTTGTTGACGGATCAGGCAAGGCTGATGGGGATCAATATTGGAGCTCTTCAACTGCTTTCTGTGGAAAAGTATCACTTAAATATGAAAACTTCACAGCACTTCTTAAGACAGAAGGGCTGTGGATCTATCTGGGCTCCTCCCTTATGACATCTTAGAATGGGGAACATGCCGTCCCTATTCATCGAATGCTCTACCCTCAGTTTTGTGCACTATCCCAGGAATTAAGACTTGATTTTACTTGCAGCTAGTAAACCATAAATTCTTGTGAAAATTAAGACTGAGATTAGAACGAAGAGGAGGCATCAAAAGATGACTGGTGAGTATAAAATTTGAGCAGAGGAATCAGGCATGAAGAAATGACACACGCTTTATCAGCTGTAGTCTTTTTCTTCAGTTTTACATTCAAATCAGTGGTACAGCTGTGGGCATACAGGCAAGAGATGACATGCTCACACACTGCAGCCAACTCCTTGTCTGAAAGGAAAGGTCAGAGCTCCCTGTGGAAGGAGATGGGGGGATATGTTCATGGGAATTGGTACTTCCTTGTTGTTCAAACACAACAAGTGCTCAGGAGGACTTTGAGATTTTGGAGGATACTGCCAAGTTAATGGGAGTTGGAGACAGTACCTCAAGCAGTTTCTGTGCTGCCTCAGTACAGCTTGGCCACATCCTGACTGATGGTTACCCTCCATCCCCCTGTGCCATCCTCAAAAGTATGACACCAGGGCAACAGTGGGGCTTGCTTCTTGCAGAATTTGAGGTTGAATTCAATTTAGTTCAATATTATTAAGGAATTTTGATTGCAAAATCTTTGACAGCTCAAAATTTAAAAAAATAAGATAATGGTCCATTTTTGAAAAGAATGATTCTCCTCAATTTAAAATTTACAAAGAAATGTACTATTAACATCTCAGAACATGTGTTTTTTCTGCTTTTATATGTGTTCTGGTTAGTGGAGGAGGTGGAGGTTCCTCAAAGAACAAGAGGACTCTCTCATTAGAAAGTTTCTCAGTGCCTGCTGCAAATGACTAACCTGAAAAATTATGTGCTTAAGACAGAGCTGTGAATAAACTTATATGAATTCTGGAAAATATGTTTATACCATCAATTTTCTCCTATTTTCTCTGTTGGGTGCTTTATGAGCGCTTTACCCCAAACCTTAATTCTTTTGGGTGCTTTCATGAATCATGCTGATAAGTCTATTTTACCTCAAAATCTCTACTGCAACATTTGGTGGTTCTCAAATTATTTGCAAACGTTGTTATATATAGCAATATACATTGTTATTTCAGTGTAAGTATGATTTCTATACAAACAGTTTAACAAGTGCATAATTCAGAGAAACTATCTAGAACAGCTAAGGTTAAGCTTCTGGTTGCAAAAATCTGTAGTTGGATATTTCAGTGAAACTCTCTAGCAAAATGAAATAACATCCTTTTTTGCATTGGTTAACCAAATTGTAAGCTTAGCTAAATTTATCTTTAAAGCAAGCCCTGATCTGCTTGGCATATTAATACAGGTCTGAGTGGGAAAACAACTTCCTTAGAAAATGTGAATATGACTTTAAATTTGTAAACAATGTTCTCCTTTATTCCCAGTCTTTGACTTGTAGCGATGTCTAGAATGATTGATTTTATCTAACTGAATTCACTTAATTGTTGTGGTTTCATACTCCACCTTGATGATTTTGTTATGTTACAATTGCTGAGGAGTATCATGCCACAGGAGTTAGATGTGGTATGAGTCAGATTCTGCTGCTACTATCTATAATGATTGACTGATTAAAAAATGTTTATTTCTGGATTTATTGATTGATCTTTATACAGATTCTTGTCTTCATTAACCCATATCTTAAGATAAATAAACTTTTTTGTGTTCTTTCCTCTCTCTGTGGATCTGGGATACTTTCAGTCATGCATGCATATCTTGATGATTTCTTTCAAATATTTATTACCTTCTTATATGGCATTTTCTTCTAACTCTTTCATGAGGGAGAACTGTTGCTGTCTTCCAGCTGGTATGATCTGTTCCCTAAGCAAACTGGTTTTCTGATAACTTCGACACTGATTTTAATTGTGTATCGTGTCATCATTTGCTTGTTACTACTCTTTCTAATGATGGGTGTTTTCCAGCCACACATCCAAGAAAGTAGGAGAACTGATCAGACTGACATGCCTGGCCAGATACTGCATTTCTGCAGGCAGCCTGGGGCTTTTTTCAGTACCCATCTCTCCACTACTCCCAGCTGGAGTTGCTCAGTAAACTGTGAGCGCTAAAACTACCTCTTAGGTTAGTTCCTTCTCTGTTGCCCTTAATCATACAGTGTGGACACAGGGAGGTGGCATCACTGCAGCACCCACTGAAGGGACTCTTGGCTGGGCACACAGCACTGTGCCTCAGGGATGACCAGGCCTGAAACAGATGACAGCCCCAGGAGGACAGGCATCCTTCTGTGGCAGGGCTGACAGCTCTCTCCCCATGGAGAGGGGGGCTGGTGTGACTGGTTCAGAACAGCTGACTGAGGTCATTGACAGGGGCCCAGCCTCTGTGTCCACTTGTTCTGCTGGGGATGACAGCAGGGAAAGAGCTCTTTGCAGGGGTCTTTCAGCCCAGTGTTGGTACCTGACACCCAGCCTGTGCCCACACTAGCACTGCCCCTCAGTGCACTGCCCTCCTAGAGTGAAGGAGGCATAACTTCACAGAATAGCTGGGGCTGGAAGGAATCTTCCCCAAAGTCAGTGGAGAGCTCCCACCTTCCACAGGCAAATCCTGTCCCACAACTGATTAATTAAACCAAGTGATTAATTAAGTTGTGTTGCATTGCCCTGCCAGGAACCCAAACAGCCGCCCACTACTGGTCCATCAGTCCCAGACTAACAGCTGAATCTCATGCCTCACATCCTGTTTGTGCTGCTAGTCTATTTGCTGCTGTTTAAACTATTGAATGTTGATTATTGTGATCTTGCCATACATGAGTTGGCCCAAGGACTAGGAGTCACCCTTTAAATACACTGTCAAATACACTTTAAATACACTGTCAAAGTAATGCTCTCATAATAGAGTTAGAAGAACATAATCCATTCTTCTACTCCAAAATAAGATCAATGATATGTAAAATACACTTAATAGATACTTTGCTATTTCTCAAAAGTATCCAGTGGTAGAAGTGGCCCTAGCCTGTGCCCTACTGAACCAGTAACTTTCACCAGCCTCTTTCCCCATCTGCTCATTCGTTGCTCCAGAGGTCTTGGCGCTTGTGCTTTCACACTGTCTGTGCACTCTGTATAAAAGGACAGATTCTTTTAGATATTTTGATATTTAGATATTCTTTTAGTGCACACTGTCTGTGCACTCTGTATAAAAGGACTCCAGGTTCTTCTAGGTATGGCAGAAGAAACATTGCTCTGACCCTCCCTAGTTATGATTTTATCTCAGCTGAGAGTAGAACTCTGCCAGCAGTACTAGTTCAGTCAGCCACTGTGGGATTCTCCCAGTCCTACTCCATGGCACTAGGGATATACACTGTCTACTCTCCTTACCCTGGCTCACAGGTTTTGGAGTCTTTTTTTCCTCTTTTCCTTTTTAAATTACATTTTGCATTCCAAAAAAAAAAAAAAAAGAAAAGAAAATCAGATGTGATTTCAGGGCTGTTTATATAAAAAGGCTGGGTACATCACAGGTATCTTCAAATTCTAGTCTACAGACATTTTTGCACTTGCCTAGTGCTTATTGCAAGGGCAAAGTGGAATAGTCTCTAGGCTTCATTGCAATATAAACATCAAATTCTATTATCAGCAGTCTCAGCATGTTTTTACATTATAAAATATAGACTATAGCTGCAATAATAACTGTAGAAATATAGAATGTATAAGCAATAAATATAAACGTAACTGAGGAAGCAGATATTATATCCATCTCCGCAGAATTCAAATCAGTTTCCAACCAACTTTGTCCATTGTTTTCCATGACCCTTTTCCTGATCTTCTGCAATGGCTCCATTCATCACAACGAGTCCAAATGTCTTGAAATATCTTCTTGTCCAGATGGGGAACATTTGTTAAGAAGCAGGTATATGAAATACATATATTTGTATATTTATGTGTATGCTGAAAGGTAAAATATTCATAACCCACTGAAGAAAGCTTAGGCCTCTCTTAAAATAGGGTAGCTTTAATGAAAATAACTGTGATATGAACTTTGCTTCCAGCTTCCTTTGGTAGATTAAAGGAAAAGCATAGACATAAATATATTAACATGTTATTAATGTTTATTGTTGAAAAATGTATATATGAGATGTGCTCCTTCATACATTATGTAATGTCTAAATTACACAAGTGTGGGGGAGTTTAATAAGTACCCCACATGGTTTCATCATTTGATGCAATTTTGTTACATTCTAAATTAAGCAAAAGTTACTACTTTTATGCATTTTAAAAACTGCTTTACATGTGAAAACAGGTGAATAGTAAAACAATGGAAATATTGTAGGTAACATTGCATTACAATCATTGATTTTTTTCCCCACAACAAAGCAGGGTGAATGGAGAACTGAAGAAAAACTATGATGAAAAATGGTAAAAATGCCCAACAGAGGAGAAATAAGTAGGCTGATTAACAGTAAATGTGTGATTAAAATATGCTGCCTATAGGAGGTAAATTATTTTATCTCAGCATCTTTTTTTTTTTTAAATCACTTTATCCCAAGCAGTACATTTATTGAGCCATGGAGGTGATTGCTGGATTGATGACAGAAGCCTAGCCAAGCTCTGGGCAAGAGTTGAAGGAGATATCTGTAATGCTGCAGGATAGAACTGGAAAAAAAAAAAAAGCTGTCTTGAACCTGTAGTGGGTTGACTCTGGCCAGGCACCCACCAAAGGTGCTCTCTCACTGATGCCCATATCGGAGAGAGGAGAGAAAATTTAACAAAGGTTCGTGAGCTGAGATATGACCAGGAGACATCACTCATCAAATACCATCAAAGGCAAAACAGGCTCAACTTCGAGATACAAAGTGAATTTATTACTAACAAAATCAGAGCTGGATAATGAGAAGTAAAATAAGCCCTTAAAAAGACATTCCCCCTACCCTTCCCTCTGTCCAGCTCTACCTGCTACACCAGCAGTGCAAGGAGGGGGGAAGGCGAGTCATGGTCAGTTCATCACCCATGGCTTCTCCCGCTGCTCAGGGAGAGGAGTCGCTCCCCTGCTGCACCGTGGGGTCCCTCCCGCGGGAGACAGTTCTCTGTGACCCTCTCCAACGTGGCTCCAATCTCACGAGCAGCAGCTCCCTGTGAACTGCTGCAGTGTGAGTCCATCCCGTGGGCAAACAGTCCTCCCAAAACTGCTGCAGCGTGGGTCACTTTTCCACAGGGTGCAGTCCTGTAAGAACAGGCTGCTCCAGCATGGCAGCAGGGCCCCTCACCTTGGATCTCCCACAGGTTTACAGCCTCCTCTCAGGCATCCTGCTGCTCCACTGTGGGGCTCCTCCATGGGCTGCAGATGGGTCTCTGCATCCCCATGGACCTCCATGGGCTGCAGGGGCAGAGCTGCTGCACCATGGTCTGCACCATGGTCTTCACCACAGCCTGCAGAGGAATCTTGGCTCCAGTGCCTGGAGCACCTCCTCCCCCTCCTTCACTGGCCTTGGTGTCTGCAGAGCTGTTCTACTCACATGTTCTCACCCTGCTCTTCTCTGTCTGCAATTAAAACTGAGCAACAACTTTTTTGTTTTCTTTCTTCTTAAATATGTTACCATCATTTCTTATTGGCCAGCCTTGGCCAGCAGCATGTCCGTCTTTAAAGCCATGAGGGATTGGGTCTGCAGGACATGGAGGAAGCTTCTGGCAGCTTCTCACAGAAGCCACTCCTGCAGCCTTCCCCCCTCACGGTGCCCCACTACGAAAAACCAGGCCATGCAAACCCTATACAGATGCTCATGCTGTGTGGAGCACAAGAAAAATTTTCCTTGATGGCCACTTCAGAGTTTAGAGCACTCTGCAACAACCTTAGGAAATTTTAAGCATTTCAACTAATGTTATTATTTAATTATTGTTTTGGTAGACAACTTTCAATGCAGTAGACCTGACAAAACATATGCTTTTCACAACACTGGGAGGAATGGGAAAGGGGATATTAGTAAATTTACCACATATAAGTGTTCATTCTTTCTTATTAAATTGATTTGTAGCTATAAACATTTAGTAATTTCACAGAAGAGCTCTTGCAAATAAAATTGACTCTGTTGTGACAGAGAATTTACATACCAACTGATGTGGGAGCTCAAATCAGACAGTTTGGCCATTGGTTTCAGTGAAACCACAAAGGTGCTTCTCTACCTCCCCTTACTGCCTCCAGTACTGGCCTTGGGAAAGGGGAGTGGATACCCACGGGAAACCAAAATGAGATTCAAGGTGTCTCATCTCTGTGTTATAAAGACTCTTTTTCTAATCTGAAACCCACACTTTCTAAGAAAAAAGTAGTTATTTTGGTATCAAGACTCTAGACGCAGAACTAATAGTCTTTGGATTCACATTGTAGTTCTCTTTTTGATTTCAGAGGTAGTACAGGCTGTGGGAATTGTACAGAATATTCAGAATACACTCTAGGCCAAAAAAATAATTTAAAACATGAGTTAAAATTTACTGCTTTTATGATCTGTCATGATTTCAGAAATGTGGCTTGTGCTACATATTCCAAACTTGGCATAATCACTGGGCTAATGCAAGCACCAGGAATTTTTTTTTCAAGTCATAATGTAGTTTGTGTCTAATTCTTGTCTGAGTTGCTGTCCTTAAACCACATGACGTGAATCAAGTGACAATCTCAAGGCAGAATTTGAAAAAAAAAGAGGGAAAGCAAAGCTGCCTACAAAAAAATCCCCTCTGATTTTAGTGAAGTCGCTCAAAGCATTTAGACAAGATGTCTCCTTCTTTCTCTTTTCCTGAATATAATCAGCTAGTGAAATTATGTCTTCTTCTGCTGGGGTGGAAGTTTGATGTCTTAGATCAAAGGAAACCGGAGGTGTAGAATTAGCTAATATTTTAAAAATAAATATCAGTAGAACCTTTTAATTATTGTAAGAAGTTGCTTCACTTCGAATTTATTATAAAGTCTTAGACTAGTGATCTTTTCCTTTCTGTGTACAGTCCCCCCCCATGTCTATTAATCTCAAGGCTCAAACACTCTCACTGTTAAGCTCCTGCTAAGGCAATTGGATGATTGGAGGACATTGGTTGGGAATATTGTGGAATGTTTCAGCCATCCTTTTTCTCTACAGTGACAGAAAAAATTTTGTTCTGCTAGAAAACTGCCTAACGGTTCATCCTGAGGGTGGTGGGGTGGTGGCATATGCAGATGTGACAAAATAATATCTTTGAAGGAAAAAATGTCACATGAGTATATAGAGGAATCTGAAAAGCTCACAACATTGTGAGTGGTTTCAGTGGCTGCTGAGGGGTAAAAAAGGGTGTGGAGGTGAAGATTGAGGATGATGCACAGCTCTTAGCTGCCCATGAGAATGGACCTTAGGTCTGTTTCATCTGGTTAAAATCACCATGTCACAAGGGATGAAGAAGTTAAAAGTGGTGCCTCCATTCCCCTCTGGTTTGTGTGTTGCTTCACAGCTCAGGTACTATCTCCCAGGGCAGCTGAGCCTTGAGGAGCCTCATCCCCATTGAGGGTGGCACTTCTTCAGCAGCTTAGGACAGGGACCATGGCTCTCCATGGTCCACACTCTCTTTTCTACATCAATTCAGGACGTGGAAAAGCAAGCAAGCAGGATTAATGTAGGTTCCTTTTCAAATGAACCCCAGAGCAAGCAGACCTTATTGGAAGGAAGGGCTACTCAATGTGGAAGAATATAAGAGAATTTTTAATAATCTTCACTGTGCACATGAGTTTACAAGGCCTATGAAAGAAGAAGGGAAAGAGTAAGAAGTTTCCAGAATAGCTGCAAAGAGGGATTGCTCAAAGATGCCACTAAAAAAAATACCTGCACAATAATTAATTAAGCTTCAAAATGTCCCTCTGAGGTAGGTAAGTATTATTAAACTAGAATATACAGAATTAATTAAGGTTTGAAGGGAAAAGAAAGGGTAGGGAAAAAAAAGAAAAAAAGCTGAACAAATTAATGCTAGCCGAAGGGGTAAGGAGAATAAGACTCCTACAGACAGAATCAAGGAAGAAACATATCGTAGGAAGAAAACATACTCATTAATAATGGAGCCATTATTGGAACTGATTGCCAATGCTTTCTTCATTATTAGAACTGATTGCCAATGGCTCCCTAAGGGAGGGCAAAGATGCCAGACTCTGCAGGGAGCAGGAGGAGGGAAGGACATTACCTCCTCTCTTAGCTTATCTTTTCCTTTATGCTGACATTGTGCCAGGCAATCACCTCATTTTCAGACTTTCTTTGGGAAATGTGTAAAGGAAGGCTGAAGAGATGCAGACTCAGGACACCTGCCCAATGTCTCTGGGACTCTCTCCCTTAGTGTCAAGACCCAACCCCATAGCACAATATTAAACATTTTCATAGAGTTTCATGGATGCTGCCAATCTAATTCTATTAGTTATCACTGCTAAGACATAAGTAGATTGCCGCACCCACATCTCTTTGAATTTCAATGATAAGCTATTTCGTCAAGACATGGAAGTCCAAGAACCCCCATTAAAAATCATTAAAAAAATCTTAAACCCCCAAATCCTATGCTGGATTTTCTTGGTAAAAGAAGACAGACCCAGTGTAACAGTCACTGTCACATAATATCCTGAAAAAGGAAAAACAAAAAAGACTACTTAGTATGATGCTTCTAAATAAATGAGCTGGACCTTGCTGTGATGGAGATATTTTTCTTCACAGCAGCCTGTAGGTGCTGTATTTTAGATTTGTGAATAGAGCAGTGTTGTTAGTATACTATTAAGGAGTAGTGCTTGCTTAGTACTGAAGTTTTCTCTTCTTCATACACTGCTTCTCCCAGAAGAAGGCTGGGGGTGGGCAGCCTCTTGAAATCTGAGGTCTAAATAAAACAGTGGACAAGTACTTGTTGAAGATGGCCATCTGGCTAATAGCCATGAAGAAAAAACAGAGGCATTCAAGAGGCATGCATTTTTTGCCTCAGTCTTCAGTAATACTGATAGACACTGGGCTGTTCAATCCCCTCAGTCAGAGGTCCATGAGTCTAACAGTGATTTTCCATTGGTGGACACTGAAATTGCAAGGGACCAGTTGTATCAGCTGAATGTTCAGGAGTCCATGAGGCCTAATGGGAATCATCCCAGAGTACTGAAGAAGCCGGCAGAAGTTATGGCAGAACACTTCCTGATCAAGGTTAAGGTCTTGGGAACCTGGGAAGGTCCCTGGCAGCTTGTCATTGTTACTCCAGTTGAGAGAAAGAGCATAAGAAACACCCAGAGAAATACAGACCTGTTAGTGTAACCACAGATCATGGAAAAAATATAGAAAATATTATACTGGGTACTGTTGAAAGGCACTTAAAGAGCAATACAATCATCAGGCACAGCCAACAGTGGGGCTCACAGCGGGAAAGTCCTGTTTAATTTGATATCCTTCTATGATAAAGTCACCCTGCTCATGGATGAAGGGAAGGTAGCGAATGTAGTTTTTTGGATCCCAGGAAGGCTGTTGATACTGTTCCTCACAGCATATACAAGCTGTCCAGCTGTGGGATGAGCAGGTTCACAGTGCACACCTGGCAGGGTGAACACCTGGCTGAAGGGCAGAGCCCAGAGGGCTGCAGTGCATGGGGTTACAGCTGACTGACAACTGGTCACCAGCTGACTCTGGCTTTGTCCAATTTAGAGAAAAGGAGGCTGAGGGGAGACCTCTGTTTCTCTGCAACTTCCTGAGAATCAGAGGTAGAAAGTGAGGTGCTGACCTCTACTCCTCGGGATGCAATAGCAGGACATGTGGGAATAATCCAAAACTGTACCAGGGAAGCTTAGACTGGATGTTAGGAAACATTTAATTACTGAAACAGTGATCAAACACTGGAACAGGCTTCCTAGAGAAGTTATTGGTGCCCTAAGCCCATCAGGGTTTAAGAAGCATTTGGACAATGCCCTTAATAACTTTTTGTCAGCCTTGGAATAGTCAGGCTGTTGGATTGGGTGTTCTTTGTAGGTCCCTCCCAACAGATATATTCTAGTCTAGTCTACTTTTTCCCCTTAAAAATTGTCCTAAAGCCAAAATATTCTTATGAATATGTTTGCAGCTCAGAGTTGTTTTACACAATTGTGCAAACAAATAGCAGCTCAATTTTTTGCAAGCAGTTTGCTGCAAATGCTCATTTAGGGAATTCATTATTCGCAAATCATGTTTTGATGTTTGTAATCACTCACCTACTTACGCACTCAGATGCCACAATGATAATTAGGAAGATATTGTTTCTTTTCCCCAACTGGATGACCTAACATGAAAACACAGAAGTGGTGCCTCAGCAAATCACTGGGGCTCATTATTCTCTCAGGGAACATGGAGGACCACAGAAAGATAAAGGTACTCTGAGTATAGTAGAATTGTATGTTTGTTGGGTCTTCATATTTTTCTTCATTCTCAAATAAATTAAAACAACATTTGAAAGTTTTTAAATTTCAAGAAATATGTAAGAGCTGTTCAGATTGTTTTCAACTAGGCAATTTGTTTTTTCTATTACAGTCTAATTATAATCATGGAAAATGTCAGCCAGGGTTTGGCTGTATAAGTACAGCTTTCCAAAATATCCAGGCAACTCTAACAATTCTTCTGATTGCCTGAAATCTCTTAGGAATGAAAATGTGTGATATATATTCTTTATTTTTCATTTTAAAACACTAATAGCCTTGCAGATAACAAAAATTTGCAAAGATAAATCTTGATTATTGATATCAGAATAGTTGTACTAGAGCTCCTATAGCTTGTACTGTCAGATCTTTACAAATCTGCAGAATCCTAAAAGACAAATAATCGTGCCTTTGTACAGGATACATATGATGAAGAGGACAGAGTAACAACATATGTTTTTAGTGCTGTTCAGTTTTTGGTCTAAGGGAGCGAAGAAGTTGATTCCTTGTTCTAATATATTAAATATTTTTGTTTACTAAAGAAAATGTGGATATTTCTTTCTGTTACCCAAAAGATCATTCAAACCCCAAGGAAGATAGCACTCCTAACCATGAAACAGACACATTTTTAAAAGAGTCTAAAAAACCTCTTTTAACATTTGCATTCTTTTTTGGATTTCTATTTTATTTTAGAGAATGTATCTATAACTCAGTCCTTGTTTATGCTGATTTTTCACAGCATTAGTTAGGAATTACAAGTTGAAAATACCCTTCATGGAGTTCATTGTAGAACAGGGAAGTGCACACTTGAGACATAGACGAACAAAAAGACTTTATTCTCAAACAGTAAGGGCCTCCGAACAAGAAACCCCTGTGGTGTAATTATGATCTTTATTTCAGGGAAGGAACTTTGTAAGGTATTCCTGGTTTACTGAGGTCTGATTTTGAAAGAAGGAAATTATGTTCTTTTTAGAAGTGAAGAGGTAAGAATGGATGTGTTATCAGAGCCATGTCATAAAAGCTGAATTTCTTCCATTCATTCCTCAGAAAACTCCCAGTTTCATCATTTATGAAGTTCTTTCTGGAAAATACTTTTTTGCATTCATATACTAAAGATTTCAAAGAAAAAACAAACCCTGGAAAATATTCTACTGAAGATGTTGGTTACGTTGGTCTAGCTGATGTTTCCAGGAAAGAATGAAAATTGTGGTTGTATCTTAAAAACTGGATATTAGCAGATTCTCATTGAAAATTCTAGCTGCAAATCTTTGTACAATTCTGGCAGTGTTTGCCTAACACCCTTATAACGTCAGTAATGGCATGTCTTAGGTGCAGTACATAAGGGTCCTGTAGAGTGCTGCAGCTGATTCTTAGCAAGTCTTTTAAAAAAACCAGCTTCATAATAACTGCAGCAATATTCATATTAGTGTAGAAATATTTATGCAGCTATTTTTAGTCTTATTACATGCAGAAACTTAAAATTACTTTTAGAAATTCTGTTAAGAAAAAGAAATCTTCAGTGTCTTTTCAGTATCTATAGTGACTTTTTGAGCTTAATTAAGCTGAAAATAATTTTTTGAAACTAGCTGGCTCATATAGAATAAATCTGGTTTGGCATTTAAACCAGAATTCCAGTTCTTATTAAACTCTGAAACTTAAATGATGTAACAGGAAACAGTCTGGTTAAAACAGCTAATAGAAAGAGGTAAAACTAACTTTGAAAACATTTCTGAGGTTTTCTGCCTCCTTGGAAAAGGCAGTTAGAGTAGACTGTGTATGCTCTTGACATTCGGCGCATCCAGAATATTTGAGACAAACCCAGGAAAGTGGTGAGCCAGAGGAAGCATAAGGAAGAACATATCCCCATCAGATCCAGTACATGTTCCTCTTTCTATGAAATCATAAAGACTAACTGAAGGAAATGCTCTTAATTGCACAAGCAATGATTTCTGGGCCTCTCCACAACAGGACTTAGTCTATTTATTTTTCTGGCAAGCAACCACTGGATGACTTAGACAGAAAAAGGTGAGCAGTGGGAGGATTAACTGTTAGTGGTGCTTCTGCAGTCTGATGATGGCGCTGAAAAGCTTGCAGGAAAATTAAGTTGTGAATTTTAATAGACGTGTATTGTATTTATTTTTGTTTGACAGCTTTAATGGACCACAGTGATATTGAAATTTAAAATTCTTACAGTGTTTGTTTATCCAGTGTGTCCAACAGGACAGAGTAAAGAATAAAGGATAGTAATAGGAACACAGTGAGTTTTCATTTTATTTTAGTTTGTTACATATATGTGAATGTCAGTCTCAAGGTAGCTCTGAACAGATCTTATCTTAGTGCCTGATTTAAACAGTCTCCTTTCTGTTCCAGAGGAAATGTGTGTGGGTATCTTTCCACTCTAAAAGTCTTAGAAGAGCAGAGGCCGTGATCATTTTGGAAGAAGTCCACGGGTTGCCTTTTGCAATATTTCCACCCTGCTCCTCTTCTACAGAAAAATAAAAATTATGCTAAATTTTTAGTCTCTTTACTGCTTTAATCTAATTTCCTTTTGTTTGTGGCCTTGATTACGTGTGGTAATTCCTATCTATGCTTCATGAGTTTTCTGAAGTGTTTTGTGAACTGTGTGCTGACATCCCACAGACATAGTCATGCACCACAGATTTGGAAACAAAACTGAACAATGTCCAGATTTCCAAGTGAGCTTTAGATAAAGTTTACCATTACATAAAACTATAGTTTGTAGAGAAAAGAAAAAAAGTCAAAAACTATGCAAAAATTAGTGAGTGCCACACAAACTGTACGCTTAGTCATCAATTACATTATTTTTTTGCCCAGCTATAATTGCTTTAGCTATCTCTAATAAAATAATTTTGCCACCGAGATACTCAGAAACTGGTATATGAACACAGTCACAATAAATTTTTCATTTGTACATTTATTTTATTTGAGTAGGTTACATAATGTGTCCTTATTTTCCTTTCTTACCTCTCTAACATCAATATAACAGGGTGTAAATTCAGTCAGATCCCTGGTTATAATGGATGGAACACAATAAAATAAACAGAAGGGAGATTAAATAAAACAAATGTCCAGATGATACTACGGCAAACAAGAGAAACAGGACTGATCCATAACTTCTCAAGAAATATAATTTAGAAAGTAAATGGAAAATAATATCTCTTGGATTCTCCCATGCCAAGGACATATATAAATATAGTCAACTCAAAATTAAGCTACTGTAATTGGGAATGAAAAAATGGAAGCTGGGCCAGAGAGGTCATGAGCAAGACATAAGTTTTCACAAATGTAGTCTTGTATTCTTTTGCTACTCCGTTTCATTTACCCTGCCAATAAATCAATGTATGCTGGATGACTGAAATGGTCCAGAGTGTTGCTTTTAATCACTGCTCATCAATCTGCTTGTGTAACACTGGGAAAGATAACCAAAGTTCAGCTCTGAGCAGAGGCCAGTGCTTTATGACTGAATAACTCCAGGCACTAAAGGAAGCAGAGAGTTAGAGCAAATCAACAGCAAACAATAAGGGGGGAAGTACCTGTATTTCCACCCCTCTTCAGGTCTGCTCTTCTAACCTCCACTAAAGCCCAAATCCCAGCATCCTTTGCAAGAATAAGCACCTGCCATTAATCTCTGATAGCACGGAGACAAGACCATTTTTCTTTCTTTTCTGAAGTAAGCTAGAAGCAGCTTTTGTGGGAGACAGCTTTAACTGCCTTCTCAGCTAAGCAGTTTCAGGCATTCATGACTTCATTCATTCATTCATTCATTCATTCATTCATTCATTCATTCATTCATTCACGTTTTTACTCCTAAAATAACATCCTACCTAGACAAGAGATTCTGGGATGTTCCTCCCAAAGCTCACCTATCTGCTCTTAGGAATGGATGACTAGCAGGTGGGTCAACAGTAGAAATGCCTGAAATATGGACCCCATTTCCAAGTGTTTAACTGAAGACCCATCATCTCAAAACCTGGCTTGGTCAGTGACAGGTCTGTATTCTCTTAGAATCTAAACTGTATCTAATTCACACCTCAAAGTTTCTGTTTATTTTAATTCTCTGAAGAGGGATCTGAACAGGCTGGATTGATAAGTTGCAGCCAGTAGTATGAGGTTCAATAAGGTTAATGCCAAGTCCTGTATTTTGATGGCAACAACACCATGCATTGTTAAAGGCTGAGGAAAGAGTAGCTGGAAAGCAGCACAGCAGAAAAAGTCCTGGAAGTGCTGTTCAACAGTTGCTGAACATGAGCCAGTGTGTGCCCAGGTGGCCAAGAAGGCCAATGGCATCCTGGCCTGCATCAGCAGTAGTGTGGCCAGCAGGACCAAGGCAGGGGCCATCCTGCTGTACTCGCCTCTGGTGAGGCCATGCCTTGAGTGCTATGTCCAGTCCTGGCCCCTCACGACAAGAAGGGCATTGAGGTGCTGGAGCAAGTCCGAAGAACAAAGTTGAAGGGTCTAGAGAGTGAGTTCCATGAGGAGAGGCTGAGGGAGCTGGGGGTGTTTAAGGCTGAGAAAAGGAGACTCAGGTGATACCTTAGTGCTCTCTAGAACCACCTGAAAGGAGGCTGTAGCCAGGCAGAGGTCAACCTCTTCTCCCAGGCCACCAGCAACAGGACAAGAGGAAATGGCCGCAAGCTGCCAAAGGGGAGATTTAGGTTAAACATCAGGAAGTGTTTATTCACTGAAAGGCTTGTTAAACTTTGGAATGGAATGCCCAGGGAAGTGGTGGAATCACCATCCCTGGAAGTGTTCAACAAATGACTGAACTTGGCATTTAGCACTATTGTTTAGTTGGTCTGGTGGTATATTTGGACAGAGGTTGAACTCAATGATCTTGAGGTTCTTTTCCAATCTTAACAAATCAAGTCTATTCTAAAACACCAGTCTGGTGAGGACTGTCCCTTCTAGAACATCTGGTGAGCAGATATATATATATATAATATTTATTAAAATACTGCATGGAAGTGAGGAGTAGTCAGGACTTGTGACTTGAGCAGGAATATCTCTGTTCACATGAAAGTCATTCAAACAAATAGCTGCTGCTGTTCTATTATTCACAAGCATTGAGTTAAACTGGTGTCTGGCCAATAGTGTGAAAATAGCTGTAGTCTTCCTTGTGCTGTCTCAATACAAAAAATGTACATATACGAAGTGAATTTATTTAAATGCATTGGTCTCCATTTTTAGTCATTGCTATCACTATTTTGTGACAGCCATTTGTCACAAATAATTTAGCAGATGCGTATGTGTTCTCTCAGCCCTAACTGTAAAGGACACATTAAGATCTTGGTAATAGCCTATGTGCCACAATTTTTGGGAACAAATCCATGCCTATGCCATATTATATTAAACAGTGTTCCATTAATAATGTTATAAAATTAGTCATACCACCTCTCATAATAAGTTACTACAGTTGTAACAGTAGAAATAGTTATAGAAAGGAGCCTTTCCTGACTTAAGAACATATTTTGGTTGCAAATGGTTAACTTCTAACTTGGACACCAGAATCATATATTCGTTCTTACAAGCTGTCACATCTGGGAACAGTAAGCAAAGATTAACTGTTTCCTTAAAATACTGCCCTAATTTAGAAAACTTGAAATTGGGCAAATGAAATTTTTAGAAAGAAATGCTACAAGAGCTCTGTAAACTACCTATCCAGGGAAACTTCTAAAGACTTAAAAAATGTTCATTTTCCACAAGTGGACAGAAGACATCTTAAATCTGTACCCAAACAAACAAAGAAATGAAATGGAGAATTGTCGATAAAAGTTACCAAGATGCTCATTCAGAGAGATTCAAACTTGCTTCTTGCATGTGGGAGGTAAAATCTCTTAAAGGTTGCTGTGAGGAAGTGCCTAACTTTCTTGAGCTTCTGAAGGTGAGGAACATTTCCTGACAAAAGTTCATCTGAAATACTTACACATTCATTCAAAAAATTGACCATGTTGCTCAGCAATTCCCAAACAAAAAAAGGCCTTGTTCGAGCTGAGCTTGAATCCCTGAGTACAGTAGAAAAGTGCCATTTACTGCTGAGATGCAAAAAAGCATGTAAAATCTCAGTGACTTATCCTGATGAAGATGACAGCATTAAGAAGAGCACACTATATTACACACCATTGCCGCCTTACTCTTCAGGAAAGTCCCATGAAGATGTTAAAAACTTACTAAGACTACTAGGAAAAGGGAATCTGCAATTATTAATAAGGAGATTTGGGTTTATTTTCCCTAATGTTTCTTAATCTTCTTCCAGTGTTTTGCTTGCAGGAGAGTAGGGCGTTAGTGAAAACCAATTAATACTTCCATTCTATAGCAGCATTGATAGACCCAGAAACATGCAGATTTGTATTGGAGAGTGACAGCCTGTAGAGGCTAGCAATGTTCTCAAAGAATTGGTGAGGCAAATGAAGAGTGAGAAATGGATGGCAGCAAATTCCAGACCTACGTCATACGTTTGTGCCACAGTGATCACCTGTTATCCTTTCGTTTCCAATCCAACATTGATCTCCCCTAAATTTTCCCTAAAAATATTCAGGCATAATGTACTGGGGTTTATTATAAATTTATGTTACCATTTAACTAAACGTGCTAATTCAGGAAATGTACAGAAATTTTTCAGAATTCTAAGTTTCCTGTAGTTGCTACAATGGAAGAACAGTATCCAGAGGGAGAGGCTAATCCTGGGATACTGGTGTATATCACCTGTACATGTAAATCAATGTATTATATAAAGCCAAAAGTGAATAATTTTTCCTGTCATTTTGATGTTTTAAAGATTGCTCATAGGCAATTTGGCAACTCTTATTTGACTTCAGCAACATTTAACCATAGCAAGGCTACTCTGAGAGAGGAACCTGGGCAAAAGTAGTGGGATATAAACCTCTATCCAATTTGGGTTTGAGACTACTAGTGTTTATAGAAAATTAGTTTTTCTTATTTGTTTCTTCATCTCAGTCTTCTGGAAAAAGAAACAAAGAAACCTCAATAATGTTAAATTGTACTAGAAGGAGTCTGAATTGTCAGATAAGATACTGCATCATGGTGGTTGCTTCTTTAGTAAATAAAATAATAGTATTCATGTAGACTCATTATTTTCTGAAATGCTTGCACTGTGGCACCATGAAAAAAAGGGGAAGACCAGCTGAGAAATGGAAGCTCACGAAATGTCTGTTCTCTCTCAGCTGTTCTTTCTCTAATGCCTGCCCTAAGAAAAGATGTTTGTTTATTCCTATCTTCACTTGTAGATGTTCAATATTTAGTGACAATATAATGAACATCATACATTACAGACTAGCAGCCACGTATAGTGCTGGAGAACTCAGCTGAGGTTTGTTCCCCAAGGACTTTGAGTGACCACTCTGCTAGCACTAACAAATGGTGGCATATTTTTGCGACCTGGATTTAAGTCCTTGTGGGGCTGATCTAAGAACAGTAAACTAATTTTTAACAAGTGACCTAAGTTACATTTTAATTCAGTCCTCCAGAAAAGTAAATACCAGAACATTAAATTGCACCAGATTTTGGTCTGTAAGGTGGGTTCTCAATGACTGACTGGTGATCAAAATCTAATTAGTCGGTTTAGTGAGCCTAGCATATTTCATTTTGTTTGTTAAATAATGAAATTATATCTCAGATATTCTGCACTGCTGCAGTATGCCTTTTGAGCACAGTACTGCTGTAGTTTGAGTAACCGTTCTCGCTAGACTTTGCTTAATAGACCTTATATTTTATGTTTTGAATGAACAACTCATACAGGGTTGAGCCAAGGGCTTAATCACTCTTAATACAATAAAGCAGCACTTTAAAATATTATTAACCTCATCTGTCTAGATTTGGAACTAATAGACCATTGTGTGTGTATTGTCTTTATCCCTGCCAGTTATGTACATATTTATTAATCCACTCTTCCAGAGGAAAAATTTCTAAAGGAAAACCAACAGTAACCTTCAAGTGAGCGGGCACAGGTTAGAAGGGCACTAATTAAATGTCAGACTTGACAGATTAAAATTATGAAATTTAAAATCACCGTGGAGCTCTTTGTCATTGTCAAATTAGGAGTCAGTGTGATGAGGAGCATGGAAGTGAATGGTTTAATGGATTGAATGGGAATGTGGCTTAGCAGCAGCCTTTTCTTGAATTCAGATCAGCCTGTAGTTCAGATCAAAGGCTGCTAGTTCAATTTCACATTCAAAAAGAGTTGTAGCTTACCTGCATCAGTAATAGATGTGTATGTATGTAGGTACGCTTAAAGGGAAAAAAAAGAAAAAAATTGAAGACAAATACTTTTAATGAAAAATATTTTTGGAGATGATTTATGTATTTAGATTAGAATAGCAACATAATTTTTCTATTATTTGGTTATGATGGGTTTAGTAAGATTTTAAAGTCAAAGTGTTCATGAACTGCTCATTATTACCTTAGAAAGGAATTTTTCTGCTTAGAAAAGTGAAAGATAGGGAATGCTTAGTGCTGGATAAGTTATGTTAAAGGAAAGAAGACCAAATCCAAGTGAGCAGGCCACATCCTGACTTGTACTAACAGACACTGGCAAAATGCTGCTGATTTCAACAGCATTTTCACCATGGACTATATTGAATAAAATTAAAAAGGGAACAAATAAAATGTCATGGATCAAAACACTGATTAAATGTAAGTTTGCTTTATGGAGAAATGCACTTAAATTGTTGATATTGTTAGAAGTTTCATTTGCACACATGCCTATATATGCACAGATGTACATGCCTAAATATTTATATACGTAAAAGTGTGTGCAATGTCTTACAGATCTCAGTCATAGAAAATCTATTGATCTGACTTGTGTAAATTCAATCAATGATGTATGAAGTTAAAATATTTCCCCTTATTTGGTCATTATTTCTATGTTCATAAAATTTGCAATAATCCTCGACTCCTTTCTTAAACAAATGAGAAAATCATCACATTACGATTCTGAAAAACTTTAATGCAGGAACTTTTCATTCAAACATGGTTTTGAATTATATAGGAGATACTGTACAACAGCAACTGGAATCAATAGATTCGGTTTTTAAACAGGATTTGGTAGTTATTTAAACTAGTAGGAAGTCTTTTAAACCATTGGGAATCTTTCTATTGAATTCAAAAGATGTCGGATCAAAGCTGAGTTCTTTAATCAATATATCTAAATTTACATTACAAAAAGCATCAATAAAAATGTCAAGCCATTAATTGCATTCATAATGTTTAGGTTTTTTCTTGAGACAAGCTATACATTATGACAAAATTATGCCAGGTAACTCTTGTCCCATGATCCAGTTTCATTCAGGCACTGTTTAAGATATCTGACAGAACTGGCATCTTCAATTCAAATGTTGATTTGTAGTAAGATGTCTTTAGCATTCTGTAAACCCCACAATTGAGGCATCTACCTCCTACAACACTGTGCACCATGCATTGAGCAGGGAGACAAGACTGAATGTGAGGCTACAAAAGCATTTCTGGGAAACTGTGCCTGATACCTTCATGTGAGATGATTCAAATGCAATCCTATCATATCTCAGATAAGTCACTAATCTGCCATGATCACTAACACCCCAGGCAGACACAGCAGTTCTTCAGCCATCACTCGGAGAAAATTTCCTTAATTCACAGCTTTATCCAGGATTCTACTCTTTCTTGACCATGGTCAAAGAGATAAAAAGAGCCACATCACAATCTTTCAATATTCTTAACAAAAAGAGGAGTGTGGAGCAGTTATACAGCATCAAAAAAAAAATCTTTTCTGGAAAAAACAAAAGAAAGACATCTACTAGTGCCATCAACAACAAAATGAGATGCCCTACTTATTTCATCTACTGGAGTGATATTACGCCAAAGATGTTTTTCAAATAATTGTATAATGTCTCACCAAGCATAAAAGGACTAAAATTACTGTAGGAAAAAAAAGTGCATGAACTCTTTCTTCCCCATCCTGCATTTACAGAATCCATGTGAACAAAACACATGGGTTTCTAACTACAATGCAAACAGAAATTCCCAGAAAAGGGGAGGAAAAAATAATTTAGGCTAATCTGAATCAGACAGTCTGGAAATGTGCTCTTGGATTTTATGGATGATATCATAAAGGTCCAAAATAGTGCTATGATTTGATAATAAAAAGAACTAAAAACCAACCAAACAAACAAAAATTAGATTAAACCAGACTAAACTCAAACAGGGTCTAGTGGAAGACCTAGTAAAGTTCCCTTGTGTGGCTTCCACCACTGACCCTTAAACTGTACACTGTCTCAGTTGCAAAGTCACTTGCAAACAAATTTGTTGGGGGAGGAAGAGTCACTAAGCACAGGCACCCAAGAAAACCTTTTCAAGCAAGAGATAAACAACTTCTATGAAACCATATTCAAGCAGTTTATCTCAGGAACAAGAAACTCTGTGGGGGTTTTACAGAAGTATTCCAATCTCTTTAACCATCTGAGTTGACACATGTTAAAAGTTTTGTTAGAGATATCAAAGGACATTGAATTTTTCTATAAAACATTAGTCAGCATTGTCACTTTTTGGCATGGGAACAACTATGGCATGAATGAAAGAACGAAAAAGAAAGCATACAACTGAGAAGTCACCTAGTCCTGTCCTGGATTCTGTTAACTGCTCAGTAAATTAGCAAGTACTTGTGTTTCTGCATGAGCAAATAATCATTGCCAATACTGGCCATTTATTTTCCAGTAGCCACTGAGTATCTTCACTTTAAACTTCAATGAGAATTTCTTCTCTTGTAAGAAATGGTTTCAAGTTTTGCAAAGAAAGCAGATACTTCCACATTTGAGTACATTTATATCCACATGAAGTTCATAAAAATACCAGTCATTCTAAAGAGGTTATGATGCCAAATAAGTGACATTTATAAAAGGCCTTTTCCTCATTTTTCTCTTTTATGAGCACTTACTAAATTATTTAAAAAATTCCAGTGATTCCTCTTGAGTTCAAAACTTTCATTTGCCAGAGTCATACATTATTTATCCATTCCAAAATATCACAGTGACATACATTTCCAGTATATTATCTTATCAAGGGGTGCAAGTCACTTAGAAGACAAAATCTTTAGTGCTGCTTTTTTTTAAAAAGGAGCTGATTAATCACTCCCTGAGAAAAGCCCTCTAAATTGTACAGCTACATACGAGCAGCCCCAGCATTAGTAGATCTTAGCAGGAAGCTCAGAAAAGATGCAGGTGGGCTCAGCCAGTGCAGGAGACATCCAGACAGTGTCTGCTCCTGTGGGACAGCTTGGTGAATTTTCTCTTTTTCTGGAACTCCGCCAGGAGGGACCAAGCCGTTACTTGGTCCTTCACTCAGACCCACAGCCAAGGAGGTGCAAGCTTGCTCTTGGGGTCTGTGTCAGCACAGGTCAGGCTGCTGGGCTGATCTGTGCAGCTCCACCCAGGTAGATAAGCCTAAAGCCACTCACCCTGTGTGACATGTTCTGCAACTGTTTTGAAAATATTGGCAATTCTGTGTAGTGTTAAAACCTCCTTTATTTTTCAGGATTTTGTCCTTACTCTCCAGATTCCCACATTGGAATCCATTTTATTTGTTACCAGTCTTTGAGTTTAGGGGTCAAAGGATGAACACTGGTCTTGGTTTCTGGGTTTGCTTGGCCACTTGAGAGTTACATGGACCTATCTCTCTTTATGCACTTCATCTGTAAAAGTACTTGACATGACCCTGTTGGGCCAGGGAGGAAATACAGATCTGTGAAATTACTCCAGGTGGCTGACCACGAGGTCATTAACCCAACCACTGTATTTTAGGTGGTTAGAAGGAGAAAAGGACCACAAAAAGAGGCATCCAATGTGCAAAAATACACCCAGTAAAACTGGGGGGTTTTCGGAGGAAATAGGTTGCAAAAGTACATATGATCATCCCTTGTGACTTACAGACAAGTTTCTTGTGGTGGATGGGTAATGCAGAAAGATATAATTTGGTGAACAACACAGCTAACAGAGTCTAGATTCCTGCAGATTTGTGAAACAACGGATCTATTAGTTGGCTATAAAGGCCGACTGGAGCTTTTCCTACAACTGGAATATTCACAGTATTACGCTTTTGCTCAGAGTCTGGTGTCTAAGAAGAACTGGGCTTTTCTCTAAGTGGTGTCTCTGGAAAGTTTTTTCTCCTGTATATAGCTATTTTATTCAAACCTTGAGGAAATTAACATCTCTCAGATCTTTTCCCTCCTGCCAGCTATGACTGAAATTGGCTAGAGCTTCCAAAGTAATAAAGGAGACACACATATAAAGAAAGAGGGGCACACACTATAATTGCATAAACTGCTGTATGACGGAGACCAAACATCATAATCATGGCCCAGAATGGATAGAAGGTTTTCTTGCCACTGGACAGAGGATAAGATTGAAGGAATATGTTTGTCATGCAAAATTACCCTCTCAAGACACTCACATGAGGTGCAGAACCAGCTGGGTCCCATGCCTTCACCAGCCATATCAATATAGCATAGCAGGGCACTTAGTCCTTTTGGCATGCAGCAAGTTCATCCTGCCCATTACATTTGGCAGCTGCCACTGGATTCAACCTTGATAAAGAATAACAGACAACCTGACTCAGGGAATCGCTGGTGGGACATGGTGACGTTTCCTTTAGGTGATCTGAGCAAAGCAGGTACACAATTTGCTTTTGTGTCGGCTCATGAAGTGGGGAACAACCTCTAGCACCTGTGCAACATGCAGATCATGAGCTATTCAAGTACAGTTCTCAGTTCTGGGTAATATTACACAGCCAGCAGCAGGGTTGTGCTGGCATTGAGGGCTCTAGGGACATTTTCAAGCTGTGAAAACAGATGCATCTGTGGGAGCAGTACAGCAAATTTGCACTCGGAACTTGCAGGGTGACTCTTTCTACCAGTATCAGAGCTATCAGGGAGATCAGGAGGTAAGTAGTACCTGATCTAGTTTTTCTCTAGCTTGTGAAGCTTTTTGAAGGAAAAGTATAGGCTCCTTTAAGTGATACTCTCACAGGTGGTAGTAGTCCCACAAAAGTCATTGGGCACCAATTGGCACCAATTACATGAACGGGAGTTAATTATTTTAATTCAAAAGTTTAGCAAGTAGTGTTCAGGAGTGAAGAGTGTTGGTGGTCACTCTTTTCAGCCATCGTGAAAATTGTTAGCACTTCCAGCAAGCTGCTTGCTCTCTCTCACTTACTGTAGGGAAAGTCATTGGGACTAGCTTGTAAATGCTACAACAGTCTGTTCAAGCAAACACAACCTGCAGCAAAATGTGGACTGTCACATGAATTCCTGCTTGGCAGGAGCCAGGAGCTGTTCTAGAGAAAAGCAGTGGCAAGAGCCATACAAATAGTAACATCCAGCATTGCTGGACCCAAAAGAGAATGCTTGCCCAAATGAAAACATAAGGCCAGAAGGAAACACCTGGGTCACCAAGTGTCCCCTGAGATCGCAGTCAGTGCACTGCATATTCACTTGCATATATGTATTGAGTTCCCCCTACTCCCAACAGAGACTTTTCCTGAAATTGAATGTTTCACAATAATGCGTGCAAGTGCTGAACAATCAGATACTAAAACTGTTTGCTTAAGAGTCTGTATTAAAGCATGATGATGAAGAGGTCAAGATTTGTTATCATGATTTTTAAACTGTCATTCAGATGGTTTCTAATTTAGGACAAAAGTGATCAAAAAGGAAATAGTCCATAAATTTAAAGTAATTGCTCTCACTGTGTTGGAAAAATCTAGCAGCAGATTGCAGTAAGTCCTCAAAAATCAAAGAGGTAGAGATACAGCGACAAAAACAATCTGTAAATTTGTAATCATATACTCTTAAGCTGTTTATCACTACAGAAAAATAGACGTTGTTTACTAAAACAGGCAAATTAATCAGACAGCATTAATTCTAGTACTGTATCTGTTAATGGAGATTAATCTGTAAAACCACACTTCTGGTTATGGGGTACAGTATTTTTCCCTTTTTTAGAGGCTAATTTGCCAGTTTCACTAGACACTACATATTCAACGATAAACAATGTGAAACAGATACCCAGTGAGTGTCAGTGAATTCTGGTAAAAATTATTACATGACAAAAGGAAGTGGAGCTAGCTGAAATGTTTTCCAAAGTTTAAAAATAAAAGATAGCACTTTCCAAGCAGTACCAAATAAACTTAGAGCTTAGAACCTGATGAAAGTTAATTGGAATTCATGTGTCTGTCTCCTTTTGGCAGAAAGGAAAGTAAAATTGCACAAATTAATCCCTTACCAACATTTACCTCAGAAACTTGAATATTTTTTAATGTGGTACATTGTGAATGATTCAATATTTTGAAAATTGAGAAAAAAAGAAAAATTAGGTCAATATTACAAGATGTGTTTGTACAGTCCATTCTCTGTGTCTGTTATCATACACCAAACACAACAACCATTTCTTGCATCTGTCTATCTTTCTTATAAATTAAGATATGATATTTCATCTGCAAAATTAATTGCACTTTCAGTCTGGATCCCAAGGCCCAAATGTGACAAAAAAAACCAAGTAGCCAGACTTGCTAGCAGGCCTGGTGAATCATGTAAGAAATCCTATCTTACTTTTATCCATCCATTCATCTTTTCTGTGTATAAATAAAGCATGTAGTATCTTTAAATAGATCTTTGTAGTGGATTGCTTTACAGAAGCCCTAAAAAAATGATGAAAAAATGGTACATATGAAAACAAGACTGTCTTTACTTATGTGCTCCATTAACAACATTATAAAACACTGTAAAATCCAGAAAGCCATGTGAAATAATTTATTCTGACTTCTTTGAGAGTGATGTGATGTTTGGACACTATTTTCAATGACAGCAAGCCAGGACATTTTTGTATAGTGAGTCTAATCCCTGTAATTAATTACTGGAGTGTTTTATTATTGCCTTGATCTAATTGAATGACTTTAAGGAGATAAAAATTCTGTGGCTCCATTAATAATATACAGAGACACAGATGATAAGGAATGCACCTCATCTTAGTTCCATCAGTCTAGAAATATAAAATTTTGATTAATTCTACTAACTAGTCATCCAAATTCCACTCTAATGAATGGAAACAGCAGATCTTCTAAAGATGGTCATTGTCACCTATTTCAGAGAGGGTGAGTTGTTCCTACCTCCAGCTGCCTCCTTCAGGCTCATGTCCCGATGCAGCCATGCATGCAGGTAAGGAGTGTTACCTCCCTGGGAAGTCACAATGGGCTGGTACAAGGTGGCTTACCTAGGGCACAAGCAGCAGATGAGTGAGAAAGGAATGAGGGAGCATGAGCCCCAGCTGCTCCCCAGGTGCTGCTCAGGGGAGCAAGCTGGTCACCACACAGCAGAGAGGGAGACTGGACACGTGAAGAGGCATGTGTCCATGCTCCAGGTGTTCCCAGGGTGCTCCATGGGGAGGTGTGAGAATTACCTAAATGAGAAGCTGATCTGAAAATAGTTGTTGCATAGCTTCAAACTACAGATACTTAAATTTAGGTGTCCACTCACAGGTCGCAGTGTGTGAGCTCCCTTTATAGCACCAGGGAGCTATAGGATCTTTAAGCCTAGGTTTAGTTGCTTAAACATAGGTAGGTAATTAGTGCTGGCTGAACTCTCCTGGATTATCAAAACAGATGTAATAGATATAAGACAGGGACATGTGATCCTTACACCCTTCTGGACCAGCAGGTAGAGGTCAGCTGGGGTAAACTGGGACTTCCCAGCTGCCACCAGATGATTGTTTGTGGACATATGAATGAAATGCTAAAGCTTCATGAGTTAAAATGCACACTAAGGAACATGCTTCCCATGCAGACACCAATATGTGAAGACAGATCCTCATCTGAGCTCTGGGTCTCATTCTGAGGGCTCATTTTGTGCAAAAACCTCATACACTCTCAGGCATCTCAAATACCCTGGGCACCCATGGGTGGGCAACTGAACAGAGCTTTCTGTGTCTGATTGCAGAGATTTTATCCCAGGAGTATTGGTGAGATGTGAGGCACACCTCTGGAAAAGGTTATAAACAGTAGAGACTACACGGACACAGCACCTCTGTTTCAGAAACTTGTGTTGCCAGCACTTTGCAAAACGTAATTGCATCATATCCTTTATCCATATGCTTTAGCAGAGAATCAGGGGACCACTACTGTGCTGTGAAGGACAGTCTTACATCTTTAATCGTTCTGAGATGTCGGCATTAAGTGACCTGTCTTCTAATCCAGGATGCTATGATACTGCATTTCACACATAAAACCCAAGTGTACACATTCATTCAACTGGCTTTAATTTGAAATATGGACATTAGCAGTTGTACAAATTGTTACAGACTTATCATTTTTATGATGTGTCTGTTGGAATAGCCAATATTTTTTTTTTGCTTCATCACCTACACTTAAATCTTCCTTGCCTTTGGATGCTGTGCATGTGCAATGTGTAATAAAGAAACTGAATTACCTCTCACCCCTGGAGAAGGTGATCCCTACGAATCTGCACAGTGGCTATTGGCAGGCAGCACACATGATTTGCATTGTTGCTGCCTGCACCCTGCTTGACCTACATAGGAATACTGCAATTCACCTAATCCCTATTGCTTGCCCAAACAGCTCCAATATAAAAAAGCATGATAATTGCTGCTGCTACCTGTCACAGGCATAGCATCATACCATAATACTCATGAGAGTTTGTGCAAAATGGTGATCAACTGGCAAGAAAATTAAAGAGTTAATAAAGTCAGAACCATGATTTTTCACTATCTGAAGATGTAAGAAATGAAGGAGAGATTTTCTTTTTGCAATAAATCAGCTCCCACCCTCCTTTTGTTTGTTATTACAGTCATGGTTCAAAGCCCTCTACAAAAACAAGGTCCCACTTTATTATAGGACAGTCAGGTTCAGAGCACAGCTTGCAATAAAGAAATTAGCAAACCAGAAGCTGCAATTCTGTAAAAACACTCAAAAACGAAGAGGATTTAAAGTGACAAGATCCAATTAAATTTAATTACCCAAGCTGTATTTTCATTTTAACTGACACTTTTTATTAAGGAGCCACATGCACTAAAGCTAGAAACCTGGGCCAAATTGCATCCCAGTAATACAGTTATCTTATGCAAAATTCTTAGTATCTAATTTTCTAAAATGAAATTAGAGACATGGGGTTTGTAAAAGGTTCTCTTTGTCTGATACTATAAGATGCTGTTTGCAATGTACCTACACTACTGTATATCTATGCTACAGTAGCACCTGATGTACCTAATAAAACTTATTATTGTGAAAGAGTTTTAGTAAACCTTTATTATTTTTTAATATGGAAGTATTCACTATAAACCAGGGATTTAACCATGTCAGTATAAATCAGAGATTAAACTGCAAGGTTAACAACTTCAAATCTAAAACTCTTGAAAACTGAAGCATAAAGTCTATGACTTTGACAAGAGAAAATTATTTTTGAATCTTTTAATTTTAGGCCTAAACAGGCATATAAATCTGGAGTAAATTATTATTTTAACATCATCTTTTTTGTCCCCATGGCAGAAAAGATCAAAGAAGGGCTGCAGAGAATAAACTACTGCAAGACACTTAGTTGTTTCCATGCTTCTGATTTTAAAAAATATGTAGCAAAAATTTAGAAAACAAAATAAATTGAAAAGGATCTGGTGATTCACTAGGCTAATAAGAAAACAAGAGAAGGGACACATCCATTTAAGAAGGTCAAGCCAGTGGGGACAGCCTACCTTGAGGCCTTTACCATGAGGCTTTAACAAACACATGAGATTGCACAGTGGGCCTTTCCTCCCAAGGGTTGAGCGGGATGTGCCAACGCCTTTGGTGGCTGTGAGTGAAAATACCACTGGTGTCAGCACCTTAGTGCCAGTGTCGTGCCCACAGGCAGCCCTCACAAAGAGTAGCATTAACAGTCCCCCAGGAGCAGGAGAAATGTGGGAGCACACTGTGCTGCTCTCCCTTTCCTTGGCTGGGTCATCATTCCCCATGAGCATGGCTGCTCTGCCCCACAGGAGAGCGGCACTGCTGCACTCCCTCGGAGAGGAGAGGAGAGGAGAGGAGAGGAGAGGAGAGGAGAGGAGAGGAGAGGAGAGGAGAGGAGAGGAGAGGAGAGGAGAGGAGAGGAGAGGAGAGGAGAGGAGAGGAGAGGAGAGGAGAGGAGAGGAGAGGAGAGGAGAGGAGAGGAGAGGAGAGGAGAGGAGAGGAGAGGAGAGGAGAGGTTCTGGAGTGCCAGGATTCAGAGGAAAAGTGCTCCCCCACATGAGCTGTCTCCCTTACAGGTATGCATATGGCATTACCAAGAATGTTACCACAAAATGCATTTGAGAAAGTGAAGCTGGCTTCCTTTTCTGTCAAGTGCTGCTGCTAAAAATCTCAGGTTTCTAAGTGGAAGAGGGCTGTGGCTTTGTTTTGGTAAGGGAGAAAGGAGAGGAAGAGACTGGGATAGAGTCCCAGTCTCTTTTATTTTTAAAGTGTGAAAATAAAGGATGCAGTTACCTCATGGAAGTGAATTCCGAGCCAAAAAATGATCTGTAAACTATTTTGAGAGTGGAATGAGGTGTAGCCAAAGTTGCATGGTTCTCCACAAAAAGTTTCAGTATCATTCCCCTTTGTAATTTTTCAGTTTAATTTCCTGTGAAAACAGTAAAGAATGTGGGTATTAACACCTACTAGACCAAGCAAGTTGGCAGACCTGTTGTGGTAAGCTCGGGAGTGTCGCAAAGATGATCAGATGGCTGGAACACCTCTGCTGTGAAGACAGGCTGAGAGTTGGAGTTCTTCAGACTGGAGAAGAGAAGGCTCTGGGAGATGACATAGCAGCCTTCTAGTACCTAAAGGGGGTTCACATAAAAGCTGGAGATGGAATTTTAAAAGGGCATGTATTGATACAGGGAATATTGAACTGAGAGAGTTCTAAACCTACCAGCTGAGATTAGATATAAGGGAAAAATTCTTTACCATGAAGGCATTGAGACACTGGAAAAGGTTTCCCAGAGAAGCTGTGGGTGTCCCATCCCTGAAAGTGATAAAGGCCAGGTTTGATGGGGCTTTGAGCAACCCGGTCTAGTGGAAGGCATGAGTCTCCGATGCTGTTAATATCTGAGCACTCCCTTCTACCCACTTTAGGCCAGAAGAGTAGAGCTACCAGAAGAATTGAATCATCTATTTTAACAACTTTATATTAAATAGCACATTTGAAAAAAAGCAGAGCCACACACATATTCCCCTCAAAAGTGAATAGTTTCCTTGATGCAATGTCATATGAATATGTTATGAATGAAAAGGTTTCATACTGTCACTTTCATCTTGCCTCTGTGCACAATGGCCACAAAGCCTAGTGGTGGAGAGGTTCATCAGTGGTTCTTCAGTGAGAAGAATTCATGACCTGTTACATGAAATTTTATCCCATAAAGGGCACTAGACCAATGGAAAAAATGGTGCCATAAAGTAAATAAATCCCAATTTTCATTAAGTACTCTGGCTGTGTTCCTATGCTTGAATTTTAAATGTTTAGGCCTAAGATTGGTTTCCCTTGGAGAAAAAAGAAATTTATATGCTCATATATTCCAAACATGAGTGTTCCCAGATAATTTAACAAACATCTTCCCCCAGTAATAGAAATATAGTGATGGTCAGAAAAAAATCACTGGAGAGCCACAGAGCTCACATAGGTAAGTTAGGCTAGTTACTGCAGCTGATGGCTCCAAGGGGACCATACAGTTAGCACCTGCGCTGTCTGCCTCTTACCTCCTATCCTGAATAGCTGTTATACACTCCTAAGGGCTGCCTAGAGTCCGGAGAAAGTTTCAAACTGTCCTTCAGATCCACAGCATGACTCTGCTGGATCCACTAGCAAACCCCAAAACCACCACACATACACATCAAAGGTCCTTTGTCAAGCACATTCTTTTCTTCCTTCTTTCCCATCAAAAATAATGAAGAAAGAAACTGTTTAAAGTAGAATGCAAAGAGATCACTATAAATTTTTTTTTTAAAGTCAAGCTGACTCCCTATTGTGGCTAAGCCCACTTCCTATGCATGGTTATGAACTGTATGTGAACCTACTTGTGCCTCATGCCCACATTTGTGTGACCTCAGCTCCTCTGAGACACACTTTCACAGCAGCATAGGACAGTTGGGCAATGGGGCACCTTTCTGGGGTAAATTCACTTTCATTCAGCTCTCAAGTCCCTGAGAAAAATGAGACTTGCCTTTGTCTGTCCAGGCAACACAGAAATTCAAACACAGGATACATCAATTCACTTGTTAATTATAAAAAGACTACAAACATGAGTAATTTTAACACATCATTCGTTCTAAAGATAAATTGTTGTAATGTACCCTCGGTAGCCTTTGCTGTAAACAGGACAGCCTAACTCAGATCCCTAGAAGCCCAGTCCTGCTCCTGAGAAGGACAGGGGAAGTTCTCACAGTGATGTCAGTGCGTGTCTGGGGTGTCAGCTTCACATTCAGAAAGTAATAAAGACAATTAAAATCTGATTAACATTCCAAATGACTAACTGTAAAATACCTTCTGCTTTACTACCAGTTTTTTTCTAAAAGAAGCAATAATGCAAAAAAAAAAATTGTTTTCCTTACAATGCATTAATTTTTCTAACCTTTTATCATCTTCTTATTGTTTCTGTCACTTTGGGTATGTTTCCGCCTTCAAATAGTCATTAAATATGAACATTATAGGACATACAGGATAACTAGAAAGCTTCTTGGTCTTCCAGTTGAGGGATATTTACTGATGTGATAAACCAGCTTAATCAAGATATCAAATATCAAGCAGACTGTGAGGAAAAAAAAGAAAGGACAAACTATTATACAAATCATATACATATTAATTTTGTAGCTTCCGATTACCTGCTGAAAGACAACTTCTTATAATACCATTCAAAATCCATTAATTAAAAGTCACCCACTCAAAAACAATGCCTCAAGAAAAAAAAATCTGAATTTAGCCCATAGCCACATATTTGTTTAGAGGGCTGAATGACTGCAGGGGAAAAGCCCACCCAGTATCCAGTCACACGCATGTGTTGAGTGGCTCCAAAGCCACTTTCGGGTGAGCAAACAAATCGTGTAATTCTATCGTGTGCTGATTCAAAAGTAAATGCTGAGCAGACTCAGTGGACTCCGTCTGGCTGTGGAGGGTGTCTCGTTTCTAGCACAGGGAGAATTAACAGGTTTGTAGTCATTTCCATGCTAGTCTGTAGAAACAACTATAGAAGTCTATGGAAGGTATTCATTAAGATTGAAAATGGGGGAAACAGCTTCTCTTGGCTGACTGAAAATATGTCATTTAGCTGGCTGGTGAGCCTTGCTCATGAGTTCTGAGTTAAATCAGTCTTCAGATTTGACGTCAGGAGAATATTTTCCCAAGTTCCAGGACTGGCTTGCTGGGAGGCTGTTCATTCTCCATGGCATAATCTAGGAGGATCTTTAACATGTCCCAGGCCATCACAGGATTCTGGGATTTGATGAGGGTCTTGGTCTCTCCTGCTCTCTGCATGAGATGCACTTTTTTGTGAAGCTTCGTCATTTCCTAAAAGACTAGGTCTGCACTGAGATGCTGAAAGTGGCAACAGAATCAAAGCATCTATTCATGTCTCAGGCTGGGTCTCACTTTTCAAACATAGAACATGAGAATTTAGTTTTACTATTGTTTGTGTTCTGCTTCATTAGTCTCCATGACAGACTTTAGTCTCCAAGCTGGTCACCTTGTATCTACAAATTTTATTGCATGTGTCTATTCATGCATGCTTATAGAATCAGTCAGAATGGAAAATATACACACAGTTAGTGTGACTAAAGAGTGCTGGAAGAAGGTCTAAACAAATGCCAGCAGTTCATCAAGCAAAGCAGGCCTGGGAGAAAATCCAGAGACACCATTTTTTTGCCTGGTTAAGCTGTGTTTTTATGCTCTGTGCTCCTTTAGTACACCCCCACCTTTTGCACTAATCTTCCCTACATCTGCTGCCAGCCAGGCCAAGCTCAAACAGCAGTGTCAATTCCAGGGTCAGAGAGGTCAACGGTGACACCCGATTTAAGTGTTATTCACTCTGATGCTGTGACAAGACAGATACAGCGTGGCCTGACTAAAGTGATGTATGTTAAATTTGTTGCAAATTACTGGCATGATGGATCTATTGATGACCCATTCCAGCTGTCAGGATGTCTCTATCAGTCTCTCAGTTACGCTTTCTCCTGCTGCTCAGCCCCATCCCCCTCTGACTGCTCCCATCAAGCACAGGGTTGGTTCATAGTCCCTGAGAAACTCAGGGTGCAGAGCACAGGGAAACAGAGCATCAGCATCTTGAGGAACATTGAAAGTCAACTCATGAGGGATAAAAGTTTGGTGGTTTATAGACTTGAGTAATTGTGCAAGTTTGCATCATTTTAAGACCTATTGGAAAAACATTTGTTAATAGATTTTCAAGTTAATTCCTGTTTTCATCCAAAGTGTTGAAAACACAATAATTTGAGTTGTTGCTTGAAGTATCTCACTCGTGAGAAATTCTCTGAAGGGGAACAAGTCTTCCTATTAGCTTTTGCTCTCAAGTAGCACAGAGAGATAACTGACCCAGATTCTCTGGAGTGAAAAGTGGAAGAGCAGGGAAAGGCAGACAGAGACTGCTCAGAATGTTCCCTTCCTACTGCTCCCTTCCCTTCACAGAGAAGCAACATCCAACTTCTCTGGCAAGTGTCACTATAGCCATGGGAGAGAAGGACAGGAGCAGCTTCAGAGCAGGCTCTTTGAAGAAGCTCAGCTTTCCTGCTGCCCAGGGTGGCTGAGATTCTCCAGTTTGTGCCCTGTGGGAAACAAGATGTGTGTGGGAAGCCAGGTCTGACTTTTGTCAATGCTGGAGCGACAGGCACAGAAGTCTGATCTAGTGAAATGGGGTGAAACTGATGGAAACCAAATTGTCTTAAGTATAATAGATCATTCCTACTTTCAAAGCAATGTCTGTCCTAGAAGTGCTTGCTCCTGGGCAGGTGCAGTAATTACAGAAGTACAGCCCTTCCATACATTTTAGCCCAGGTAGGTAAAGCTGTAGGCATGATGATAAACAATATCCCATTTCATAATTACATTGAAGGAGCATCTTGTGCAAATTTCTTCTGTTTAAAGCACTTTTTTTGCATTAGCTCTGCTGTAGCTCTAAGGTGTGCTAAGTTTTTTGAGTTTTGTTTCTAATTATCATTGCTTTCTACTGCTTCTGCACCTTTTATTCTTTCATTCTGACCCACAGATTGTCATTCTTTAGATTAGTGTTGCAGAGTAATTTTTAATAACAGGAAATTTCCTCACATGTAAAGGAAGAGCACTACTTAGTTGCAGTCCCTGAATTCTGAACAATTTCCATTGGCAAGAGATGGCCCAGGTGGTTCTGCTCTCCTATTTTCTCTCGGATAATACTAAAAGTCACCCAGCAAACAGGGACATTAAGTGATGTTGAAATGCAGTCCCCAAACTGAAGAAAATCAGGATAGTTAGTGCACAAGAGAGCATTTGCAAACCTGAAGGTGTTCTCAGAACACACAACTTATGAAGGACCATTACTGAGCAGAGGGTGTGGAGACAAGTGCCTCATTTGTGTTCAGCTGAACTTGTCATTGGACAAAATATGGTTTTTAGATTTCCATTCCTACCAGCACCTTCAGCATCTTTCATTATGACACATATCTGATCTCTTCCATTTTAGTTTGAGTAATCAAAACCATAAAGAATAGAGGAACTGCAAAAAAACCTGGGTCACTTAATTCTAGAATTGGAATAATGTCAGCCAAGGTTGTGGTTCCTTTGTTCATTTTATTCCCTTGTGGCTACTCATTCATGGCAGAGATGAAACACTGACAATTATTGAAGACTCTTGAAAAAATTGTTGGCCCTTCAGCAATTCAAAAATGTTGATAGAAATAAAAAGAATTTTGCCTAGCTTCATGTGGATTGAATTCAACCCCAAAACAGTACAGAATCTGTACTTAAATGTTACCCTAGAAGCTTGGCGAGAGCTTTAAAACATCTTACAGGATTATAAATCATTAGGCATGATATCTAGATCTTCCTTTCCTTCATCACAAATGTCACAAAACAGTCATCTTGATAGTCCAGAGCCTGAACATGAGAGTTTATCCTATCCATAACGCCAGAAACCATTGGGTGATGCTGAGAAATCAGAGACAAGAAAGGTACAAGTGCAGTTAAGAATCAGGCTTTCAAATCAGAGTACACATGATAATTTATCTGAACTGCACCTCATCTGGAAAATGGACAGCATGAGAGCCGTGGCACTACTCAACTAAACTACACCAAAATGCTTTAATAGCACACAGTAGTTAAAAAAACACTGGCTGAGAAAGAATCATAGAATCATAGAAAGGCTTGGATTGGAAGGGACCTTAAAGATCATCTAAGTCAAACCCCCCTGTCATGAGCAAGGAAGCTGTTTACTAGATCAGGTTGCTCAGGGTCCCATCCAATCTGGCCTTGAAAACTTCCAGGGATGGGACATCCACAACTTCTCTGGGCCACCTGTTCCTCTACCTCACGTACCTCTAAGAATTTTTTTCTAATGTCTGATCTAAATTTCTCCTGTTTTAGTTTAAAAGCTTTCCCCTTTGTCCACACCTTATCAGCAAGATTGTCAGCATTAGCTGTTATGTGCCTGTGTTCTGCTTCTTCCAAGAGGCTTAATTAAATTATCTCTTAAATTAAAGAATCTTTTCTTATCTCTAAGTTTCTTGGTGGCACTGGCCAAGATTAAAATATAAATTTGAGTTGCCAGATAAGGAGGCTGTCTGCAGCACTTATTACCACTTTTTAGCACACTCTTAGCAGCCATCCCATCTCCAAGGAATAATATGAGATCTAATCACCATAGCAAAGCTCATCACCTTCCATTCCAAGGAAAAGGCATGTTTGTATGGCATCAGCCCTACTAAAATAAGCAGAACACTTTTATGCATATACTTTTTTAAAGCCTTTGACTACATCTCCCAAAGGCAGCTCTCCTTTAGGAAAGATGATTTCAACACAGAATAGATGATCACCATGTTGACTCATGCTATGCTTCAAATATTAAAATTCTATAGTGAAGCTGGATAAATATATGTAAACTACTTAATTGCTGTAAAAATTGGAAACCCTATTTGGAGAACTAATGAACTTGGTTTAGAAAACAGAAATACTTCATGTAAAAGTGGAGTCTTTTCTCCTTACTTGTGGATCCATTTCCAGTCTAGGTGATAGAAACACTCAGGTTTGCTCTCTCTTGGCTGGAAAATGCATTCAATATGTTTAGGTACACATGCACAGAACATCCAGTATGCATTTTCATGATAGGGTGAGTGATTCAGAAATTTAATTTCTTCAGGCAAAGGCAAAAATTGAATCAGAAATCCTTCTTCCTGAGAAGGTTCTGGCCACTAAGCAATTGCTTTGAAATGCTGTATTTCAAAAGTATGAACTATCATCATAATTTAAGAGTAAATCTTGTGTCAAATTTCTCAAGGGAGTTAAATTATAGAGAATGTTCCTTTCCTTTGCTTTGGAGATGCTTAGAACCAAAATGCTCACTGAGATCCACAGACAGATTTATCACCACCAAGGCACAGGGAAGTTCATGGTCAAAGACCACAGTGTATCTGATATAGAAGCACTTGCAGTCTTAGAGCAAAAACAGGGTGAAGGTGTTGAGGATAGCCATTTTGAAAGTAAATATGTACAATTAGTTTTAATCCCTTTGTATGCAACCCTCATTTTCTAAAAACTAAGAAGATCAAAGCCTAAGGTGATATGACTTCAGACACCAAGTACATTTTTAACTCCAGGCAAACTGCTCATCCCCATGGGTTTGGCATCTTCTTTCTTTTCTTTCTTTCATACTTCTTTTCTTTCAGTCATTCACTCTTTAAAACTTCCATAATTTAGCATTTTCTTTTTCTTCCTTATTATTTTTCTCTCTGTTTCCTCCTCTTCTCTTCTCTTCTCTTCTCTTCTCTTCTCTTCTCTTCTCTTCTCTTCTCTTCTCTTCTCTTCTCTTCTCTTCTCTTCTCTTCTCTTTTCCTCTTCTTTTCTCTTTTCTCTTCAGAAAAAAAAAAGTGACTACACCTTTTCAGCCATAGGCAGGAAAGACACAAACATCTGTGGAACTGTGACCTAATAATACAAAATCTCTAATTTTTTTGGAATGGACAGACCTTTAAGTGAGTGCACTTGCGGGCAGTGAGAAAAACTCTGGGGTGAAAAAACACAGATAACTATGACATCATACCTTACTGCTTGCTATTCAGAGAGGAAGAAAAGGCTATTTTTTTTCTAGATGCTATAACTCAACATGAAAAACATGTATGGATATTTTATTGTAATACAAAGTTTTTTTATTATGCTAATACATTTTTCATTGTGTTGGACAAATCTAAGTCTCTAATATAGTCCAGAAGGTATCCAAATATGAAAGCAAATCCTGGCTAAAATGATCCAAATTCCTTTAAGCTTATTATAGTAGTGATATTTCTGACATGTTAACATCCTTTTAATATTACATTAGCAAAAACCCATGAAAATGTGATAATAAAATTACATATGCAATATGCACATTGTTAATAAGATTAATCAAATTACTAGTTTGAGAAACAATTTTTCAGCTATAAAATGAGTCAAAATCACAAGGTAACTTCTAACAGTTTGACCTCTTGCAGTTCTGGTATTCATCATCTCCTGCACAAGACTACCTGCAGGTAAACTCCTGAGACCAAATAATATAGCTACAGGAGACTGAAGTACTGAAGGGATGTCAAAGTGCTGACAACAAATGTCATGTGCCATCAGTAATTCCAGGGAATTCGTCATTTTTCATTGCTATGCTTTCAGCATAGCATTTCTTCGGAGCTGTATGACCACATCTTGAGAACTCCAGGTTAGACCTACTTACCAAAGCTACGTATCTCTGACCATTAAGTACCATCTCTTGATGCCTGTGCACTGAGGAATGTCCTCAATGTTCAGAGAATCAGGTATGTTCCCACGACTACAGAACAGGGCTGCATAAAAAAACATCTTTAAACTATTGCGATTAAACCTTTCAAAAGTCTTTCCAAACAGCGATGTAATGATGATCAGATTAAAATCCATCATGTAATAATAATAGGCAATGAATAATATATCTTGATTACAGCTCATCTCAGGCCAATTATCACTAAAACAGATATGAACAAAACAAGCCAGATGGTCTGGTAAAGAATGTCCATAAATATCCCAGCCAGGCACCCTCTGGCATAAAGTACCAAGATCTGCTTCCACTATTCTCAGCAGGGAGCACCTTTCTCCGAAAATAATCCCTCTAAGCAGTTTGTTGAAACCAAAGTCCTTATTTGAAGGATAAAGTACAGCATAAAAGGGGTTTGTATGAAATGAAGTTGGAATCCTATAGAAATATAAATGCAGGTAAGTCCTGTGGTAGAGCGTCTCTCAGATATGAAGAGTCCATACCATGTCCCCTCTTTGTGACTCTTGACGCTAAGCCTCCAAGATAAAATAAACTTCCTTAAAAAGGGCTCAGTAACAAACAAAAAATGATTGTGCATGGAACCACTCAAGCTATAACAAGACTAATCCAATGTGCAGTGCTTTAAATTGCTGAGAAGTTTGGAATCTTTTCTTTGTCTTTGCTTGGGGCTTCTCCATGTGCCGTAACTTCTCTATGCATGGAGAGTATAGTTAGTATTTTCATTTGCTGCCTAAGTAGCAAATTACCCTGTAAACAGCCCACAAGAGCTGGTCTGTAATTGAATTGTAACTGTTGACTTTAGACATTTGGTATATTTGCTGCAAGAAGTAAATTTTCAAAACTTCATCTTGATGCAGTCAGACAAAATGAAAGGTAATATTCTTTATCTGCCACAGATTGCTGCAGATGAACTGCTTTCATATGAGCTTAAATAAGATTTAGTGTATTCCATCCTTCAGCTGGCCACAATTGAAAGTGATCAGGATCAATATAGCTGCCCCTGAATGCAGCCCAGTATTGTGCATTACAATAGAGGAAATGGCTGTATTCAAAATTTTCCTGTGTCAAATTAATTTCCATGTTATCTCCAAATTCAATTAGATGGGAACCCCGTGTAACTAAAAAAGTGTCCGACATCCCTTAGTGACAAATTACGGTGCTTAGTGTGCATATCAAGGTGAAGTGTTGAGCCTTGCTAATCTTCTCACTAATTCTCAATTACCGTAAAATGAAGCCATAAATCACACAGACAGGGGATCGATGGAAATGTTGTTTTCAGGGTGATTGGCAGCCTCCCCAAAGGTTTTCTGTAAGTTGGTTTAAGGTTACCATTCTCTAAGGGGAGGGATGAGGTAGTCTTGCTCAATCTCTATGATATAGGCCCACAGGCCTTTTGGGGATAGTGGGGAGGGACAGCACCAATTTCAGCCCATCAGACATCCAATTTTTCTCCTTTTCATACCTGCTGTAGTAAATGAGAAACAAATTAAATTTCACTCCACTATCTCCACAGAAACCATTTAAATTTTTCATGGAAACTAAATTGTCCCTAGACAAATAGCCCCCTGATTCTATGAAAATATACTGGAGCGCTGGGGACAGAAATAAATTTGTGTCACTCTGGATATGCCATTCTCTGTAATGTCATTCACGGCTGGCCAATAAATGAGTCCCTCCCGGAACACAATGGTAAAGCCTTGTGCTCTGGTGGATTTGCATTGTTCCCCCACTCTGGAGCGGTCTAATATTCTTCCTGTTATTAATTTGCAGCCTAGGTTTTACATTCATGAGGCCAAGATTGAAATGTAAATGAGGCACAAAATAAGTAGTCAGCAGTAGCCCTGGCCGAGCAGCCTGTGTCATAGACTCATGGACTTACATGAAAATAGTTATCACTCAGAGAGATTAGCAGCTCAGAACATCAATCACTGCTGCAAGGAAACAATGAATAAAATCGCCCCGACACGAGGAAGGAAATTACCAAAGCTTTAAAGTGGAAAGGGAATATGTAATACTGCTACCTGTTGTTGAAGCACTAAGGCTGTAATAAAAGAAGCTGGGCTCCTTCTCTCTCTCTCTCTCTCTCTCTATCTCTCCCCCTCCCCTGTTCCTGTTGATAGCTGATATTTAAATTGTGCCATTTTTCTCATCTCAATTTATCCATTAAATGAGCTGCAGTTCTTTGGCCAGAGGTATACGATACTTCACATCACACTCAAATGAAACCCACAGTTTTGAGTCTGCACCCGCTTTAAAATGATGACACCCTATACATCATCCAATCTCTTGGCAAGCAAATAGATATATAAGGCCTGAGTCCTTAGGTTTCAGGGAGGCTCAGAAGAGGCCAGACTTCAAGCTAACAGACAAATGTGGCTTTAGTTTACCTTTGTGGTTTCCTAATTCTCAGATGGTGCAAAAGTGGTGCAAGACAATACAAGTAGTGGAGTCTTAGGCCAGCTCTTCCTCAACAACCTCTGAACAACTCTAAGAAGCTCTCCCAGGACCTATCAATAACCAGGATTTGGAAAAGCTTCAGCTAATTCTCCTTTACATCAGCAACTTTGATCACCCTCATCAGAAGGGGAAGCATTGCATTACCTGTTTGATTTTTTTCCTTGAGTATTCTCTGTGTTCATTAAATGCAAAACACTATTCCATCTACCACAATTAGTTTTGCCTTCCTCTGAGGAAATGTGCCTGATTCTTACACCTGAACAGCAAGAACATTTTCTCATAGTGTTTGTTCTTTAGACAACAAGAAATAAAACCACATTTTACTGAAAGCATGCCACTTTTTGGTCTAAATTTTCACTACCAAAAATTTAGACTTCCAACCTCAAAAACAGCTTTAAAAATGTGTCCTAGGAAGATGACTTCTAAGAAAATGACAAAATAAACTCTAGCCCTTCCTATTCTGAGGTAGCTTGTAAATGTGGTTGGTCACAAGACTGCGTAGGGTGCATCTCTCTGACCTGTTTTCCCAAGGATACTGGACTCCTTCTCATGGGTCTACCTTCAAAAACTCTGTTTACAGGGAGAATTATTAAGCAAGAAATAGTTCACTCTGCATATGGTTTCTGTTGTCTTACAACTCTTAAGAATGTTTAAAAATATATCAAATTTCAAACAGTTAAAAATATAATGCTCCCCTCTGAAAGCAACTTGATTTGGGATTTAAGCAAAATTATTTAAAACTTATATCCTTAGATATCACATTCCATGTGACACCTTTCATTTAAGATGTAAATGCTTTTCATGCAAAAATACCAAAAGACTCTGAAAAGCTTTATATTTTGATACCAGTTTTAACAAGGGTAAACTCAGTCTTAAAAAATTTGTGTAAGAAACTGGCAATAATAAGATTGGAAACTAAATCTCCATTTTCTGTGCAAAACAGTAGATCATGCTGCCTTCAGAAACCTGCTTTCCATTCCATTCCTTATCAGGAGGAAGGAAAAACTAATGTATGTAAGATATTGAAATAACCTATTCTGTGTTAGGCGAACGATATCATGAATATTTCTTATTATATGGACAATGGACATTTTGGTCAAATAATCCCTGGAGAATCAGAACTGAGCTGAACAAAGTACTAGCACATCAGAGCTACTGCATATCAGAGAAAGCAACAGTATCTCAAAAAGCTATTTTATTCACAATAGAGATACTACCATTTTCATTGAATGTTCATTTTTAAAAGTTCAATACAGCCATATTATACAGAGTGAGTTTTGAACAATAATGTGTGGGAATGTGTTCAGTAACTTTATTCTGTTTCTTTCTGCAGAAGTTCACTAAGGATAATGCAAACAGCTGAGAAAAGGAACTTGAAATTTAGGAGAAGCAAAGAGACAACATAAAATCAGATGTTCAGCTGTGTATTAAAATGTTCTTTTGAGAGGTCAAGAAATTGATCACGGGTGGGATTGCAGAAGATATTGAACCTTAAACTGCTTTGGTCTTTTTTTCTTTGCTTAAAAAGACAAAGTCAGACCCAACTTGTTACTGGAGCTTTAGAGCCCAGCAGCAGTGTGCAATTTCTGGCTAAGTAGCAGGAGCAGCACGACTCATATGGTTCCCACAGCAGGCAGCAGCTTCTGCTCTCAAACCCCTCCTCTTTTCGTCGTGTTGTCATTGTCTTCACTCTTAGTGTCTCTGAATATCTTTTTAATTGCTTATCAAATGGATAGTTATTGTATCATAAAATCTTCAAAGCCATTTCCCAGTCCCATTCAGTTGTGGAGCTGAACTTTTATACAATGATATATCACAATGGATTATGCTAATAAGCTTGTTAATAGCTCCAGCAGTGTTAACTGAGCGCATTAAAACAAACTGATCCTTGCAATAGATTGGGAAATGTTTTATAAGGGGATGTGATCTAAGAGCAGCCATGACAAGGCTAGTAAATAATAGCAGAAACTGGCATGACCAAAGAAATGCTCACCTAAATTATTTATATGTTAATCAAAAATACAGTTGTTAAGCAATATCATTAGTTCATTACTAATTGGTTTATGGATTTGTGATGAATTACTTATTTGCATGCAAAGTAAACCCTCAGCCTTTTGTTCATCGCTTCTAACCTTCAAATATTTGCTGGTTTTCTCACTGCAGCGCTCGTCCTTCACTAAAATGATTACATCAGCTTGTCAGAGAAAGTAGATTTTCAAGGTAAAGACATAATTTTCTTCTGAAATGTATGCAATATATTATTGTCATATATTTTTTAAAAGTCATAATATATCAGAATTTCATGCTTGAGAGATATGCAATTAATGCTATACAGTGTATATATTTCCTTACTCTCCACCAAAAATCCTACACTTTGAACATTTATTAGTAGTGGAGACTTGTTTCATTCATATATATCAAGTTGAACTGTCAGGCACATTATTATGGGGAATGTTAAATTCCGCCTTAGTGGAATCAGATTGGGCTGAATATAACCAAAGAACTTAAACACACCTCTGGATGTATTGTGGAACAGCCTAGAGATGTGACAGATTTTAAGGTGAAGGTGAAGATCAGTCTTTCATTTGATGTCTGAACTCATCGGCAATTTTTTTAATTATAAGGTTTTCAGAACTGCAGTCTCTCATCAGGCTCTTCTTCTCTTTTGTTTCCCTCTCTTCCTCATATTTTTACTGCAGCTTCTTCCTGTCATCGTCTCTGTTTTTCTACTTTCATTTCCCCCTGTGCAACATTTCTCTTTCTCAATTATCCCCCCTCTATGCGACATAGTCACCTGTGTTCCCAGCTTGCCCCTGATTTTTCCAGCCTCACTGCTTCAGACTAAAGGAGCTAGACCCAGCAACTATCATTGCATTTTTCTCCCTTTTGAGGTACTTTCCCTGTGAGGAAAGCTTAGACTTTCTCTATCCTTTTTCTTTTCCTTTCCTTTCCTTTCCTTTCCTTTCCTTTCCTTTCCTTTCCTTTCCTTTCCTTTCCTTTCCTTTCCTTTCCTTTCCTTTCCTTTCCTTTCCTTTCCTTTCCTTTCCTTTCCTTTCCTTTCCTTTCCTTTCCCCTTCCCTTACCTTTTCCCTTTCCTTCTTCACTTTTCTTTTCAAAAATCATGTAAGCCATGAATATAATTAAATTAAACTAATATTGTCCATCAGCTTGGCACGCATTCTTTTTTTTAAAAAAATCACTTATATCTCTTAGAATTTCATGAAGAATAATTATTTTATATTTTTAAATTATAAATTTATATTTAATAAATATTTTTAAATTATAAGTTTATATTTAAATCTTCAAGAAGGTAGGGACCAATATAAGCTTCCCAGGGATTTTTCACCTGTTGCTATTATTAAAAAGAAGTTCCAGATGTATAAATGCAAACAGGCCCAGCAAGGACCAACAGTCTAGGATTCAAAAGCAAGTTGCTGTGAGCAAAGGCTCATTCAGATGGAGAACTCTCTTCCAACTGAACTCTCTATGTAATGAGTTAACCAAATCTCACCTTTCAAACACACCCTGCAATTGATTTTCCTTTCCCTTACAGAAATCTACCTTCTGAATATCTTGGAAACCCTTCTATCCGATGACCTTCTAGGGTTTTGTCTTTGCAATCGCAGGGGTTTCAGTGCATTTTCCAGCAGCTGCAGGTTGTTTTTCTTTGGTATTTATCATCTACAATCTGGCTCAGCCCAGCAAGACATGCATCACAGTCTAATCCAAACGAGTCTCACAAGGACAAGAGAAACCTGACCAAAATTAAAAAGAAAGTAAAAAGTAATACAGAAGAAGACCACCCAAGACAATGAACAAATTTTAGTGGTGTGATAAAGCAAAATTTTAATTACTGACAACAATTTATTATAGTAGAATAATAATAATGTACAATATAAAGGAACAGCATAAAAAGATGTTGAGAGAGGCATTCCGAGTGTTTCTTGTCCAAAGAAATGAATGTAGCATCCAGTTCAGTCACACCTTGGTTCAGTACCACACACAAGTAAATATTACTGATAACTTTGTACAATTATCTGTCTTTCTATGATGGAGACCTTATGTGAAAAAAATGTCCAGAGGTCCACTTTAAATTAATCTTGAATGACTGCAGAAACTATGATGAGGTTCTTTAAACTCCTTATTCCATGCTGAAAGACAAAAAAAAGAAAGGGTTCCCTGTTCTTCAAGAAAGTTAGGGCTGTATGAAAACTTAGGTTTCCCACTAACCTCTCACAACATGAGAAACCCAATGCATACATTGAGTTCCTTCTTTGCTGCTCTTATGTTGGAATCTTGACCTTTTGTTACTGACATATTTGTAAAAACTTTTTTTTTTCTTTTACAGCAGTAGCCTGATTAAGTTCTAGTTGGGCTTTAGCCCTTCTAATTTTCTCTCTTCATAGCCTCGCAATATCCTTGTGAGATAGTTCCCACTTCAAATCTCTCTGAAGAAAGATCTAATTGAATCCAGCAGGTATAAATGCTGGATGGTATAAATTCCAGAAAATGGAATAAATTTTCTGGTATAAATTCCAGAAAATGGAATTTTCTGAGAGGGATGTGAGGAACTTCTCCTATCCAAGCTAAAATTATATTACCTATCCAATGTCTGAATGTCCAATGTCTGAATTTACCAATGCACACCAATGCATGTCCATGTGGGAAACTGGACTTCTAATTAATGCAAATCCTCAGTTGCATGTGCAAAACTGAGCTTGAAACTACCATAGCTCTTTTAAGCACCTAAAGGCCAACACACCTCAACTACTGCAGTGGAATAACTCCTAATCCCCAGCAGTTAACACGAGCCAAATCTGTTTCCTGAGGCAGGGAAAGAAGGTTCAGTCAACAAATAGAAACCCATTCTCTCTCACACTGTCTTATAGCTCTCGGTCTGCCTTCCTCCATCTAGCTCGACATGCTTTCTTCTATACAGAGACTTGTGGAAGGATTCAGCTTTAGCCCCGTGTTTGCGCTTTGGTTCACCCTGGGCCTCCTAGAAGCTGCCAATCCCAGCATGCATGCCAAAATGTGACTGGCAGTGGCTTTGGGGACACAGTTGTAATGAGATGTGAGGTGCCAGAACACACATAGCGTGCCTCTCAAATACCCTCAGCCCCTGAAGTCCTGGAGGAGTTTTGGGTGGTGAGCTGCTGTCTCCAGAACATTATGCCTTCTTTCAGGGTGACAGGAGCTCTTCTCACCCTCTGAAGCTGCTTTCTCTGTGGCTTCTTCCAGGTCTCACTTTCTCTGTTCAGGGAGTCATGTGGCCACTCATCACTCATGCAAAAGGAGGTGTCAAGCTAGAACCAGTTCACCAGGAGAACTCTGGTATTCACTCTGGTATGACTAAAACTAAGGAAAAAACAACAGTCATCAGTAGATGTCTGCCTACAAGCAAAGCTGGAATGAAAAGCAAAAGAAATCCCACTTTTCTGTTAGCCTGATTGTCAAAAAAAAAAAGCCCACAGAAAGAGTCAACTAGCTACAAGGAACGAAGTAAGTGATCTTTTCCCATTATAATCAGGACACAGAGCCTGTGATATCTCCGAGAGCTCAATCTAAATACGGCCCCATCCTCTCGTCTATTTCACATTATGAATAAAAACATGAAATTAGTTTTATGTCAGAAGAACAACCCTTAAGACACTTGTAACTTATAATTATAATTTCTAAGCTGTTTGGCTTGTCAGTATCAAGGAATTCACAGCCCAAGACTTCCAGGACTTTATAGGCTGAGACGTGCTGTGCTAGCTACTGAAAATTAACTATGAATTTCTCATCTGCATCCTGATTTATTAACTACAGTGAGAAACAGAAAGTTTAAAAAAGTACTGTATGTGCATAGCCTGCTACAGTGGAAGGAGCCACTGACTGTGCTCTGCTCCTATCCAATAAACTACTAGCAGTGGGTGAATGTAGGGGTTTCTCCCTGCAAAAATATTCAGTAGTTTTGCTGTAAATAAACACTGAAAAATTTTTACCTTCACTGAAGAGCAAAGCCGGCCAGTGTGAATTTCAGGATTCTGCTGGATTCACTGGTAGCAAAAAATGAAAAGAAGATGTCTTGGGACTCTCTTTGCTATGCAAAACTCCATTCCCTTGTTAGATCTGGCTGAAAATGTTAACATTGCCTGTGATGTATTTTGAAAGAAACAATATTTTTTACATACTTTGAATAAGAATTTTTAGATGGAAGGCTACCAAAAAAAAAAAAATTAAAAATCCAGGAACGGAAATCCACTTTAGGTTTTCAGCTTTTACCAAATAACAGGAAAATAAATTTGAAAAATTTGAAAAATTTGAAAAATTTGAAAAATTTGAAAAATAAAATGTTGTGTCAAAGATATTCCAGGGGCAGTTTTTATCAAAATTTTGTTCTTCCAAAAAGTAATTAACCAAGGGGCTCTCATCCATGATTGTGCAGTTTCTCCAGATTCTATTTTCAGCCCAGTTTTGAAATATTTTTAAAATAACAAGTCTGAAATTCTACCCTTTTCTATTATTTTAGGGATTGAAGGGGCTTGTTGGTATTTCAGATTTTGTTTGGGGGGAGGCAGAGTAGTTTGTTTTTTTTTTCCTCAAAGTCAGCTGGTTCCATTTCGTAGGTAAAACACTTTGCACTAAATGATGCAATAGTTTCTGGAAATAAAGGAAAGTGGCAATCATTCTCATCATTTTCAGATGGAGAAATGAGGGCAACTAGGCTGAAATAATTTGCTGAGCTTATTACTTTTCTGACTACCAATGTCAAGAGGACATATGCCTTTGTTTTCAGGGTCCCCAGCACCCTACAATATGCCCTGAAGGGTACTGCTCTAATAAAACTCCCAAATATTCTTTTCATTTTCTCTCCCAATTTCTTCTGGCATTCTTTCTTTTTAGCAATGTTGTCTGTCTTGCTTCTCCCCCTCCCCACCTCTGGGCTTTCATGTTGTACCCCTCCACTTTTTGAAATTTTAAAAATTTCAATTGATCAATAATGAAACAAAGGCAAGAAAGAAGAGTCTTCGGAATTTCAAGAGTTTTGATTACATCAGATAAATTTAGAAATCACTTCTGATTTTTATTTTGTAAGATCAAAATCCAATGACAACAAATTTCATAATTTAATCACTATTGTGCCACTTATGAGTACAAAGTTATAATTAGACCTGGGACACTGACATTTATTTTCCTTTTTTATGAACAGAACATTTCTAAACTTTTAATAGTGCTGGTGTTCAGCCAAACACAAAATAGAATTTGAAATTAAATTTAAAGAAGCGAAGAACCAGAAGAGAATGTTCTTGACTCTGGTATTAAAAAAGGCTTTTCAGAGTTCATGCATTCTGGCTGTGACAGCGTTAAACAACTCTTCACAGATATTTGATATATATTGACTGTACCAGATTAAAAGTTAGACTTTATTTGTAGCATAAATCTGGTAGATGAATATGTAATGTACATTCTTCTTTTATCGCAGTCATAGAATACGCTGAAACTTTAACCCCCCAGAATGCTATCTACATATTCCCCTACATATTTTGTATTCATAGAAATAATCACATTAGTTGTTGGTTACCCTTTAGCAACACACTCTTCTTTTAGTAAATAAAAAAGACTGCCACTTTCCATCATTTCTCAACACCTAGAAAGACAGTAAAATCTTCAGAGCGATCGCATCTTTCTTTTGCTGGCTCTCACACACGTTCCCCCTAGAGAAGCAGATGTTTGACTTGTCTCATGTAAAAGGCAAAAATTGAGTTACAGCTTCAGATTGCAAGATTTGCAATGTTTGCTACAGTTTATTAATGTTAACCAAATAAAAATGACATTAGTGAAAAAGATCTACATGATATCTCAGAACTCCCAAGATTAGGCCAGATGGTCACTTCTAACTGATATAATCTAGTAAGCTCTGTTGAGAGACAGGCTATTGATTGAATTTCTGCCTTTAAATGCAAGCTCCATATCTGCACATGTCCACAGTGATATCAGTTGCTTAAAATCCAATACAGAGGTGTAGATTGGGAGATGATGTTAGTTGCTACCTATTAAAACTGTCAATTCCATCTGTTGTCTAACACTTTAAAATACTGAGTGTAGTTTTTAATAGATCAGTATTAGATTAAGAGGCCGTATATCAAGGCTCTTTCTAGCTGAGAAGTGTGGGTAAATGTGTAATTAAATGACACAATGGAAAAGGAACTCCGTGGGCTGGAACTGGCCCAAATTAGCATCGAGCAGGAAGCAAATGCTGTGATTTAGGATTTCTGCAGCCGCCAGACTTCCCTGAAAATGAATAACGTGCAACCCTATTGAAATTATCTTTACAAGCAAGTATATCATTATTAAAACCTGCAAGTGCTGTAAGACTTAGGATTATCCAGCTCCCCATAGTGCACTTCCACAGGTACTTCAGTGACTCTGTACATTTGCCTAACTACCATGCTCTTACGGCATTCCCAGAAGGGCTGTTTCAGATGGCTGATGACAGCCCCATCAAAGCCATGTGTCTGGAACGTTGTATCCCTAAAAGACCCCTATCCCTCAGAATATAGTTGAAAACTACCACTGGGGGTCCTGGGGTTACGTATAGGTTTGGGGCTCAACCTGCCCCTTCTCACAGGTGTGCAGTATCTCAGGGCCCTTGCCTGGTACCAAGGGCTGATAGAGAAGGAGGGTGATGGACAGCCACTGCCAGCATTGCCAGCCCAGCATCCAGCAGCTATGGCTGCTTAATTTTAATCAAAGAGGAAAGATGTCCTTCTTGAGCCCTTTGTACCAGTATGACCACAGGAAAGGGAAAAACTCCTGTCAGGGAAGGGGGAAAGAGAGAATAAAATTAGGGAATAGATCTTAAATGCTGACACAAAGACAGAAGAAATTGCTTGTTTTATAGCTCTTAACATTTGTATGTAGAAGCTAAATGAACATACCCAGCATGTTGGAAAAAAAACAGAAGTCTTCCCCAGAAAGGGCTAGAAGCAGGATTCATATAAAAATCCATCGTTTATTTTTCTCACTACTTTTTTGTTAGAATAAGCAAATAATCTCCTAATTATTGATCCTAGCTGGGCCAATGCTTCACAAAATAGTGGAAATTGTGGGTTTAGTGCTCTTTTTGCATCAACTTTCAGAAGACATTTCAGTTTAAGTACGAAATATTTTCAGAGCCACATTATGGTGACCTTTGAAGGATGCAGAACAGATTCCAAGAGAGGATTTTGGAAGCAACTTGAAAAATTCTGTTTGCAAACTACTAGTGTAGTAAAAACAGCTTTATAAATTCCCTGAATACACCACAAGAAGTGTTTTGGATACATAAAGTCTCTTCATGTTATTAACCAGTACAAGGTACATGAAACATTCATGGAAAATTAATGTTAAATGACTACTACAGTATACTCATAGAATACAAACTATGAATTCAGAAACACTGTATTCCCAGCAGATATGCAATTTGAAGAATTATGCTCATTCCAGATAGAAACAGAGACAATATTGTGTGATGTAGCTGATAAATTAACCAGCAAAGGTCCAGCCTCATGTATCAAATACTCAAAACAAATCTATAGGACCAGAAATATTTCAGGATAGCATAAATCTACTTAGAATAACAAATTTCTTCAAGAAACCCAAAAGTTGCTACACAGATTATCCACAGAAACAATAAAAATTCAATTAATTGATTATTTAGACAGTTCTTCTTGCTGCTTACTATCCTAAGCGCAGAAGCTGTCCTTCAAGAAAGCATAACCTTCATGATCCTTTTCTCCAAAGTATGAAACACTTGATGCACCACAGCAGAACAGAGGTAATAAGCATTTCAAGTGTGGAAAATAATCCTACTCTCACCTTTTATGATTCACCAGCATAGCCACTTTGGTGAGATTCTCCCTGATATGAATGACACCACCAAAACCAGAACCAACAAAGATTTTTAAAGGTATTTCGGGAGAGTTAAACCTTTTTAACCTGAATGGACAGTGAGAGGGACTGAGTGTTTCAAAGCTTTCAGCGTGCTTTAAACTAGAAATGCTAATATTGATTACCATAATGAGCCACTGAAAAATCTTACTTCATAAACCAGACTTGATCAAACTAAAGGTCAAAATCTTAGATACATTTTAAACTTTTTTTTTTATTAATCAAAATGGTAGAAGAAAAATAGTGACTGTAACAAACTGTTCTTTTAAATGGATAATTGGCTTTCTAACTAATGTTCTCAAGTGAGCCCAGGAAAATGAGTAGCTAAATATGAAAAATGTAATTTTAATATAATAATATATCTCCCCCCATTCTCCAAAAGAAATGGCAATTCACAGAAGGAACTAGAGCAACAGCTGAACCAAAGTCATGGTAAGATGTTAGATCTGTAAGTTAGTGGGGTTTTTTTAGGAAGAAGGTGGTTTTAATGACAGCATAGAGTGGAGGAGTCATAAATATAAGCAACTCAAGTTGAACCTTACCCCATCACACACATCACATACTTTGGCAGTTCCAAGATTTATACACAGTGCAGACTCCCCTACCATATGAGATGTTGGCTACTCCTTTTCTTTACCCCCAGGACTTCTGAACAACCAGATAGACTCATGATTCCTTACCGGACTTGCCATGCTTATCAGCGGTTCTGTATTTGTGGTCATGTAGGAATCAAATGCTAATTTTACATAGAAAGGAAAACAGTAGAAGACTTACCAAAAACAAGATATTAGAGGAATGATGGCAATGTGAATCATAAATATGGGATGGGAGAAAAAATTGATTTGATATAGTATAAACTAATTATAGTGAACTGCATGCCTATGCACATGCAAACACACCTACTTACAACTAGCTGAAAAAACACAAGGTATAGGATTGCAGCAGACCAAGGAGAAGCAAGGGCATTAACATTGCATAAGAGATGATTAAGTGAATAGCATCAAACATATGGAATATTCTCCTGCTAAAATACACAAGGGATTCTATTTGCTATTGAATTTTCACCAGCTGCCAACTTGGCTAATACTGTTACAAGAACACAGGTATGGGACATGCCTCGAGACTAACACCAGGGGGAATCAGCTTTTCAGAGTGCAGAGTCTTTATCCACCTCTCCCCAAAACTGTCCCTAACCCACACTCTTCTGCCCTCATATTTTCCAGCACTGGCTCAGATCTGCTATTTCTCTCTTGTTGGAACTGTGCTGGAGATGCAAGTACTGTATCACAGGAAGAGGACATGAGGGGCCAAGAGAAGGATGGAGAGGAAACCAAAAAAAAGACAGGGCAGCTGAAGGCTCTTTCCTACTTCCTTCTCACTCCCTTTCTTCTCAGACAAAGTGCACAGTGTTCCAAATCAGACCTTGATAAAGGCTGCAGCATCCCACAGGCCCTACAGATCACATTCTGCCCAGTAGGAGACAGTGAGTGCAGAGCAGGGTTGAAAATCTGTTGCCTTTTGAATAAGTTTTTCTGAGTGCTGAGTTCTTTGAAAAAACCTGACCAGAGTTACAAGCAATTTTGAAAATTTGTTCCCCAGGAGTCTGAAATTCTTAATGTTATAGCACCAAAGTGCAACTGCATAACAGGAGCTTGACCCTCAGTGCCAGGTTAACTGAGTTTCTGGCTTTGTGTAGTAAATATCATCAGGTCAATTATGTACCTGTCCTTGCCCATCTTTCCATTAGTAAGATTTGCTTACATAAAATAGAACTTACTGAATCATGTCTGTTTTTTGCGCAGTATATCCAATTCCAGATGAAGGAGAGAGTGACCTGCCTGACATGGACATTGAATAAGACGGTCCTTTCTAGCAAGTTATTGCAACCGCTGTTCTTTTTGCAAGTTATTTGGATTTATTTATTCACAATATCACTTAGCACAATTTTTTTCTCCACTTATATCTTTATTGTAACAATAAGTGTCACCGATGCGGCAGCGAGAACAACCCAGAGAAAAGATTGCAACTCATTATCATTCATTACTGTAGTGAAGAGAGATTAGAAACATAATGGAAGCTGAGAGAAGATGTACCTTTGTGTCACTTACCTTGTACTTCGCTCAGAGCAGGGAACTTCCATGGGCAGTGATAGCAACTCGGTCACTGGCTGCCAGTCAGTGACCTTGGGTGGGTCACTCGACCTTCCAAGGACTTCATTGCCCCAGTGGAAGCTCAGATAAAAAGTGCAATCACATGGAAAGGCAGTGTGGTATTTGAGACCTTTCCTGCTTTTACATCTATATCATTGGGCTTATGTAGATAGCGCTGCTTGGTGAGTTACAGTTGTTTAATACTTCCCATTATAAGACCTAATTTTCAGATATTGTAGCTTTGCCAAATTCTAGTAGTTTGAGCAAAAATATTTCATGTTGTGTGACTGCCACAGTGTGACAAAAAAAGTAGTAGTAATATTCAGAATTTTAAGGATCATTTCTAAGGATAAAGAATTTCTAAACAAAATAAACAAACAAAAAATAAAGGTCATTGTGTTAAAATAATGATTACAACAGTATGACAGACAGGCCCCCTGCTTTGGGAGAGCAATATGGTATTTGTTAGGAAGTGCCATCTCAGCTGGGAACTCATCTTTTGCCACCGACTGAAAATCTATGTGTTCTTGAACAAATTATTCAATTTTGTAAAAAACCTGTTTGTTAATATTCAGTGGAAAATTATTTTGTTTCAGAGACGAAGTTATTTGGAAATTTCCATCAACATACAGAGTGTCCTACTGTCTCATCAGTCTGAACAGTCAGGGGCCATTGGGAACCAAGCACGCTTCATCACTCACAGCTCCTGTGCATGACAGGAGTGCCTGAGTGATAGCTCTGGTCCAGAGAAAGACTTACTCTTCAGTACCTCTGTCCATTGTACTCTTTAGTTTTGCAGTAGCACCTGAACCATGAGGAGAAGAAGAAACTGGTGAACAAAGATTTTTCATTTTCTGAGCTTGTCACTGTCACATGTTAGCTCACATGATTGTAAGGAAGAGCAACAAGTCCAGACTCCAACAACAAATAGCTTATAAAATTATTCTAGGAATGAAACTACGAACTATCAAACTATGTATATGTCATAGCTGAATGGTGCGATGGCACCACGTGGAAAAAGGCTTGATTTGTTTTTTGCTTTATGCCAAGTTCTTATGCACTTTGGATATCTAAGTTCACAAGGAAGACCCAAGGTCTGTAGTGATTCCAGGTGTTTTGTCCAACAACAGAAGGACACCTTGTTGCATCATTGCCTTGCTATTTCAACAGCACTAAGCACAGTCAGCCCTCCTTCACAGGTGCTTTTTGACTATAATACAGCTCCATACTCTGAGGCCTAATGTGCAGTCATAAGTTTTTCAGCAAACTCGGGTTATAACACAAGATGCAAACATCCAAGCGGTCTCTACAAGAGCTAGATGAAGTAAAGTTTATCTGTGAATGCACATGGCTCAAGCTTTCCTCTACCATGTCTACACTACACACTACCAAGATTAGTTTTAACTGTATGGAATACCTCCGCTCTGCAGTATGCAGAGTTTCATATATCATGACAGAGACCAGAAGCCAAGCTTCCAAAGATCAGCTGGAGGAATGACATGTGGCACATCTTTCCTTCTCCTGTCAGTGGCACTAATAAATAATCTGTGATCGTGTCTTGCAAATGCATGGCTGTGAAGATGGTGAGGCAAACATACTGCCAAAAATGTGTTCCTGATCTTGGAAATCAAAGTTCCAAAGTAATTATACACAAAAATCCGCCTTATATTTAGGATTTTCTGAGGGAGAAGAGTTACAGACTGAGCCTGCTGAAAAGTGAACATCAGCAGGTTTTTCAGAAGTTCTCAGCATGTAAGTGGATGGTATTTCTCAGAGTGCAGCCAGACAAGTGTTGAGGATGTTGGATCCCACCTCTCATTTCAAACACTGGTATTTGAAAATTATCTGGGATGGTCTGACAAAGCCTTTATTTAATATGAAAATGCCACCTCACTGAAAACTTCCTATGGGAGAACTCCCCATAAAATGCATGCCACAGGACACAGTGGGTCACTGCATTTAGTACCTTATTTCTCAGGCAATGGATGCTATGTAATCTCATCCACAAATTTACCAATGTCTATCATAGTATTTATTAAAGTTCATAGTTTGAGTTCAAATTGCTTGGTTCTGGACTTTTTCCCCCCTATTTAACATATTAGACAGTTGTTCTAAAATTTAATTGATGAATGGAAGTCTTTCAATTTTCGTGCTCGTCCATGGGCTGCATGTGCACAACATGCCACGGGAAAATCCATCTAGGGTCTGTCAACACTGCATGAACATGGGATTCCCAACATCTGAAGTGACATGAGATTTGTCCATCATCTGTATTCCCCTTTCCATTCTACCTTGCAAAAACAGTCATTTTATTATGCCCATTGTTGCATATCCCTCTCCTGTGCAGAACAAGTTTGAGCTTCAAAATTCAGAAATTCTAGAGTCATCTGTTCCTCCATTTGGTTTGGTAGCAGACATCACCAGCTTGCTTCCTATTAGGCACAGCACAGATTTAGTAAACTGTCTTCAGTCTGGTGAACAGTCATGAATGGGGGTGGAAAAATGATGAATTGCCACATTTAAAGAGCTGATGCCTTTTGTGAAACCCACTTTTCAGTGTGCAGATGCAGGCAGCACCTCCAAATACATTAGGCAATTAGACAAGTTAATAGAAATTACTAGTAAAAGGTAATTAATTTAATTTAAAAAGGTTGTTGAGGTCATAAGTCATTTCTACTGCTTTCTGGTATTGGAGCGTTTTTTAGATAGGGTTTATTAGAGAAAAAATACTGCAATTGTTGCCTTTTTCAAAATAAAGTATTGCTTAAAAAAAAAAAAACCAAAAAACCTGCTAATTCAAACTCTAATTAAATGCATAATCCTGAACTTGATATTTGCTTGTGTTTCTTGTCATTTCTCAACTCAGACTTCAGGACAGACTCAAAGCTGACACCTCTGGATCTTTCACAGAATATTCTTCCCTCCATACAGACTTCTCTGTCATCAAAAATGTGGCTCAGATATTTGTGTGTGTATGTCTGCAGGTAATGGACAGAAATTTAACAAGCTTTTATTATCCACTCTTAATATCAGCCTGAATCTTTCAGTTAGTTGGGAGTTAATTGCCAAAAGGTTTTATGGTATATCTAATTGGGTCAGTCATCCTTCTATGCCATGAACCCTACCAGACTGCCAGTGTGCCCTGAACTCAAACAGAGGGTAAGAGACCATCAGTTATTTAGTATGTGCTAGAAGCATGCATTTTCTTTTCACTCCATGTGAAAATAGTTAACCACAAGGAAAGAGTCCCACCCCTCCACTTTGCAAAATGGTGAAATTAAGTTTTCCGTACAGCTACCAGGGGACTGCAGTAAATTACCCTGGTAACAGAGTTTACATTGATTCTGAAAAAAGCACTTGTCCATATGTAACAACGATAACCTTTTAGAACGTTTGGAAAACAAATCTGACACCCCATTAAAAGGCAAATGATTTTTTCTCCACACAAGAAAAAGAAACTTTTAAGACATAGAAGGCTATTAATAAATAATGGGGCTTTTTTATAGGAAAGGCTGACATGAAAGCTTAAGCTATAAACTGTATCAGAGGCAGTATTTTGACTTGTGTGGTTTATTTGTCAAAGCAGTGAGATGGGATCTCATTTTTATTAGCTGCACAAAAGATATTTTATTGAATGTCACATTGTAATTTGATTTTAAAAGGAATAGAAAAAAATTACATTTTCTCGGATACGTAATACTGCAAAAACATGATAGTCATACTAACCACTAACCACAACGAGTAGCAATATAAGCCCTACAAAATATACACTAGTACCTTACCAATGCAAATGTGTATTTTGAGATTCCATGTACCAGAATATTTTTCCTGAATCTGGTTTCATTTACTACTGTCAGAATAATATATAAAAATATATGCATGTTATTAAATTATGTATGTAAACAACTAACATAAGAGTTGGATTTGAGAAGAAGGACAGATTTTAATATTTTAGAATTTGTCTTCAAGCTCATTCACATAATTCATTTATTTACAAGAAAAAGATCATAGCTGAATGAAACACAGAACAGCGTTTATTACCTAGATATAGTGGAATGAGAATAAAGACCCACAGCATAAAGTAAAGAAGTTTGAGTAAATTATATTTTTTTCACTTTGCCATTGACTCCCTGAAAGTTGTTTAAGCCTCTTTTGGTCCACCTCCATATCTGTATTTGTGAGCCCTACTGCCAAAGGTAACAAGCAGGATCAGTGTCTGAAGAAAGAAAAATACAGTTTCCAGCACTCTTCGTGGTACCAGTTTTGCCACAAGAGACAGTGGCATCATCCCTGGGTGTGCAGCCTGGGCTTGGTCCCAGGATGGGAACATTGCTGTGGAGTGCTCGGCCCCTCCTCCTCTCCCTCAAAGCCACTTCATCACACCATTCAGCCCCTTCAGACCCTGAGGGTGAGCCCATACCCAGTAAGAGTCAGATAAATGCACCTTTGTAACTCACAGGAAGCATCCATTGCCATTTTAACTGATCAATATAACACAACTCCAAAAAAAGCCCCGCATGATTCAAAACAAGGTCAGAGTGATATGGAAACATATTTCAATTCTTAATATTTTCACTAAAACTAACCCACTGAAATTTTATATTTAGCTCACCTAGAGCCTCACTTTTTGTCAACCGCTTGACACATCTATTTTACAAGCAAAATAGAGGGAAAACAAAAGGAGAAACATTAGTAGGTGAACCAAAATCACATTTAGAATATAAATAGAAAGAGGTGTTCTACAGTTCCACTGCTGCTTCACCAGTTTAAATGCTGCTTATCCCAGTGAAGTTGTCACTGTCCCTTGGACCATTGGCAATCATATATATCTTGCAAGACTCTCAAACTCCTCAGCTGGAAGGAGGTTACAAGTTATCAGCTCCTCCTGCAGAATTCAGCAACAGATAGCTCCTACCCTTGGATAATGTTATTTAGATAGAATCAGTTCTGGCAGAAACTTAACATGGGAAGCACTTCAAAAACGTTTGTCAATCCATGGTCTTCACCATGATAGTTTAACATCTGGTTTAGATCCCAGAGGAAAGCATGCAAGAAACATACAAACTACTCCAACCCAAAAGGTGGCATTGCAAAACAGCTAAGGAAAATTCGGGGCCAACAGCCTGCAACAGCTCTTGCACTCCTAAAATATTTGAGGTTAAAATCAGTGTTGGTCTCTTTTGTCACCACAGTGTTTATTTTTTGGGCACCAACTGAAATGATGGGCTGCAGAGTGTGCAAGTGTATCTACAGCTGCTAAAGGCTGTCTGCTGTAAAGTCCACACAAGGGTGTTGAAGCATGCTGGAGTGTCTTTCAAGGCATAGAATGTCTTTAAGACTTTGGTGCCAGTTTATTCCTTCTCACTTTTAAAATTAAAATTTTGTTCAAGAGTTGGAATGAAGACTGCTTTCTCAAACAACATAATTTGGTGATTATGGTACTTTTCTGAGAAGTAGGTGTTCCTATAAGCAAAAGAAGAGGATTGTCAAATTTTGTTGGTTCTCATGTAAACACTATTTCAAAATCAGATCCCTACCATTTCCTCTTCCTGCTGGTTTTGTAAAGAAAGCAGTAGCTACCACTGCGCTGCGTTGAAAGTTCTCTTCAAGAGAGCTGTAAGGTCACTATTGAACATCTCAAGTGCTCAAGGGAACTGAGACAGGAAAATAACACTTTCTGGAAGCTGGTTAGGGTGAAGCAGAAGCATCATAGCAACTGATGAGCCTGAAAAAATCAGTTTCAGGTCTGAAAACATAGAAAAGCATGATTCTGTGTTGTAGTGCACTAAGTAGTTATCTAGTTGTTGTATTGCACTGGGTGATTTGAAATGTTATGTCGCATGGATTGTACCCTTTTTCCCTCATATGGTATGTTCCTCATTCACCCCCCTGATGGTCTGTGCCCTTGTAACCCCTCTCCTTGCCCCTCCTCAGTGGTATTCCATTGGCTGTGACCCTCCGTCCCTGCCCCCTTTCCCTCGGGTATAAATGTTCTCTGGGCTTGGACTACTTCCTCTTTTTCCACCTGGGTGGTCTACCATGCAGACGTCCCTTTCCAGCCAATAAAACAGGATACTAGAACCACGTGGAGAAAGAGCGCTTCTCGTCTTTTGTTTCGTCTATGTAGTATCCGTGTGGCCCAGAGTCCAAGCTAGCCGGGGTGGATTTTACAGCCCAAAACCCACGGATATTACAATTCTGGGCTCTGGGAACCTGTCCATTCAAACAAGGAAGTTCCTAAAGGTTCTGGGTGGTTTTGGAATTAGGCAGGAGTATCTGAATGCACTTTTGAAAAGTTCCTATGTTAAGACTGAATGACATAACCAGGCATTAAAGCCCTGACTAAGACCCTAGGAACTTCTGGTAGTGAAATCCAAAGGTGTGGACAGAAATTCAGTGCAGCAAAATATGCAGATGCTTTCCTAAAAGATAAGAGAAATTTAGAATATGAACTCCCAACAGCAGCCTCCCAAATCCTGAGTGATCCTAAGGCCTGACTCCAGAGGGCCTACAGTAAAACTGTAGTTTTGCTGTTAATTCTACAAAATGTAGGAAAATATCCACATATAAAAATCCTCTGTGTGTTTGGGGTTTTTTTAATATACCCACACATAAGCTGTTGGGTCTCACAGACTATTTCAGGTTTTTTTTGAGGAAGAAAATATCAACAGGTATGTTCAAAGTCAAATGACGGTTCAGCAGTACCTCTTACTAGCCTAACCTATTTGCATCTCTCAAATCTATTTTTGGTCACCCAAAAGGGTCTCCAGTCTAAGTCTCAATAAATTTTGGAAAGCTCTTAGAAAATAGCCATTTGTGACCATTAATGTTTTTTATACTGGGAGAGTTGAGTCCCTACATTGCATGTGTACAATAGCACAAATGATTGGAATAAACCACATGACCCCTTGTGTTTCCTGAATAGTTTAATTAGAATACCAAATAGTCCTATGGCTACCACATGTCTGACTTCTACCAGCCAGTTACCTTGGGCAGATGGGAGGTGCTCATCCCTTTCAGAGACAACACATTTATTCTGCACAGTCTCCTGGTGAGAGGGATACAGGTTACTTCAGGGCAGCACAACATCTACCCCACACACCCCCTCAACATTGCAATCTTGCTGTTGGGAACAAAGGCTTTCTGAGAGGTCAGCTGGGCACCTCCCCATGTCCACCTTCTTATTGTTTTTTGCCACTCAGCTGGCAGAGAAACTGTACTCCTGCTAATCTTATTAGCATCTGTTTCATCTGATCATTAGCATACTTCATTTGCCAATCAGCATATCCTAATTATCACTGGGCACCTGGCAGTGGCCATAGCAAATTGTGCCAGGAGGAAAGCAAATGTGTCCACTCTCCTCGCTGACTCCACCGGAGTCACCGATGTTGCTCCTACCTCTGCCTCACCTCTTCTACCAGCCAGTTCATGCCAGCCCACATTTCGTGGCTGCTTTGCTAAATGACTCTCTGAAAGCACCTGAAAGCACCTAATTCATCCCTGAAGCAGCTTTTGCATGCTCAGACCCCAGTTATAAGTATGGGCCATACATTCTTGTTCCCAGCGCTGAACCTACAGACTAGGCTGCTCTTTCTGTACCACTGCCATGGTGCCTCTCATCTCTTCATGTCCTACAATCAGCACAAGAATGGTCCTTAGAAAATATCCAAGCATTTCAAAGTTTGGCCTGTATCACTAATTTCTTTGGTTTCTCTGTAGAATGCTGATGAAAAACATTCCTCTTACAACATTATAGCAGGGGATCTGGCCACTTTCGAAGTACTTTAATATCCTTTTAGGGATAGCATCATAAAAATATAGTGTAACTAATAATGTCTGAGGATTTTTGTTTATTAATTATGAGACTTAAATGAATTTCAGATTTTTAAATCCTGCAGATGGGGACTAGCACGCCAATATCCAAGTACTTATTAGATTTACAAGAACATTGACTTTAAGGTTATTCAAACCAGATTTTTTCTATTAATATTACACTGTTGTGCCAATCTCACAGCAGTTGGTATGTTATGAAGAAAACATCAGAGGGGTGTGGTAGTTGTCTGCAAAAGTTCAAAACAACACCATGGCTACAAACATGATATTGCTCATCTAGGTCTAATATTCTCAGCCTTTTCCTGACCCAGGATTCATAACCAACAAAAGGAAAATATGAGGATGGCTTTTAGAGGTTTGTTTTTTTTTTTAACCAAAGCTCAAGATGCCTGCCATACGGAACTTTCTGCCTGGGATACGTGTCACCAGCTCCCTTTAAGGTCAGCAAGAGGTACTTCTATTGTGCAGCTCATTTGAGCAGGTTGTCATCTTGAGGGTGACACAAATTGTTCTCAGAAGAGCTGGCCAGCTCAGATGTTAACCCGCAATTCAGACAGAAGAATACTGCCTCCACTCTGCTCCTGATAAGCTCCATTAAATTACAAAGCTGGTGCAGAGGAAGAGAAAGAGGAGAACAGCAGCTATTTCTGCAAATATTAAATATAAGGTCCAGCAGGAAAGGGTTACCATCATCATGGTGTCACACGTGACTGTCCACCCACTTCCTCACCCACTAGAATCACCCTTGGTGCATCAGCTCAGGGAGGAGGCTTTGGAGCCTGTCAGCAGCCGTGCTGCTGGGCCAGGCACAGGAGCCAAATTCCCACCAAGGCTTCCCAGAGGGGCAGGAAGCAATACCAGCTCAGGGTTTTTGGCACTGAAGCAGCATGTCCTCTCTCCCTTCATGCAGGCACTGTTACCTTCTCTTGCCTGCAGCTATAAAAATCTCTTCTGTTATTAATTACCGTCAAACTTTTTGAAGTAAGAACAGCTTTAGTACGTTATCCTTGACACTGAAATTCACACTATCAGAATTATGTTATTTATTATTCCTTTGCCCCGTTAAGAACTCAAAAGTTTTATTTTTACTAATTGCCAGAGATTTGGTGGCAATTTAGTTGGTTTTCTGTAAGTTACCTTTCATTAAGCTGGAGTGTATCACTTTCAGAAATGCAGTAGTGTTCTTCTGTCATGTGAGCACTATTAAAAATACCCCCTTTTGATGTGCAACCCCTTTAAATCTCTCTATATATGTGAAAGCCGTCTGGCTCTAAGGCAGGGGTTCTTATTTGGGTTTTTTACAACCTAGCAGAGAATAAAACTAATAAGTATTTCTCATTCTTCAAAGATTGATTTATTATCAGTTCCAAAAACATGCCTTTTCGTTTGGAAAGTCATTTGCTCAGTTATGATTGGATATAAACAGCTGCTAAGGGTCAGCACAGGCCTTGGTGCTTGTTATTGCTTGCACTCCTTATGATTTTAGCTCAGCATAACTAGCAGTGGTGTCCTGGGATTCCAGAGTCTGTACTGATTACCAACAAAAGCCTCTTTAAGATCAGCAGAAGCAGTCAAGGGACTAATGGTGCCAAGGCAGTCTGAGGCACTGGAGCAATGCCGCAGGTCATAAAATGAGCAGTGACAATTGCCCTGTCCTTGCTGATTTTATCAGCCAGAGAGTTTTTTAGTATCACACGGAAGACAAAAGGAATCTTTAGTCTTGAATGATATTATCAGCAAACGTGGCTTGTTTGGGGCTTTTTTTTGATTTTTGTTTTCTGTTTGGTTTTGTTGCTGATCGCTTATTGTGTTCAAAAAGGCAGGTGGTGGGATGTCTTAGTTATGATATACATATAATGGCTTTACACCAATGGCAGCTCCTTTCACTAGCTACTTGCTTTCACTGCTTTCTTAATATGTTTACTTTGGAGAAAGTAACAAAGAAAAATGGGAAGTTTTACTATTTTAAGTATGTTTATATATGTTGTAAAGTGAATATTATTCTTATATATGAATAGCTAAGCTGTATGTCAAATTCACCTCATCAGTAGAGTTTTCATCCTGGCTTAGGCTAAAATGGAAATGATCTCTCACTCCAAATGAACATTTCAGAAAACCACTATGTGACTGGCACTCTGTGCAAAATGCACAGGGATCAAGTTGAAGTGTTCACGCTTCTTGAGCTGTGATCATCTGAATGAAGAAGATTTCAAAGCATTGTGGAATTCCCTGGAAGTTACACCAGAGATGAATTTGGCCTTTAGAATGAGGTTTTATAGATCTCATTCACACACAGCAAAATGTTTCATCACAAGTGGAGACACTTTTTAAGAGAGTCTTAAAATTAATCCCAAATGAGGAAGCCTCTCTCTGAATGAGTGAATCTTGGCAGATTTACAAATTCAACCTGAGATGCATTAGCAGATCTTGTGTAGAGAAATTTGTATCATATCTGCCCACATGATACCTGTTTAAAATCAGGTCTAGCAATCATATTTCTACTGAATTAGATACATCATAGAAATAAAACATATCAACAAGCAGTTCAGGTTTGCTGTGTTTTGAAGTACTGGGTATTCCCATTTCCAGTACTGACTATTCCCATGTCCAGTAAGAGCCACATATTTCAAGTACACTCAACTTCAGTTGCTCTCAGGCCCAGATTTGCTAAGGTGTTTGGGCACCACATTCACTTGGTATTCACTAAGCTCCTAAATAACTTGCTTATTTTTTAATTAAAAATAAATAAATTGGGGAAAAAGTCCTGAAATTAATTTCAAGGAATCAAAACAGGGATTATTTTTTCTGTATGTGAAAATCTCATTCAAAACACAGAGAGCTCGGGGTGACCGAAAAATGGTCTGGAACTGTAAGCTTGTAATTGCTTTGCAGATCATTTATATTTTTATGCATAATTTTAATGATATCTGGCACAAATCATCACTAATGACAATCCAGAGTTCAAATAGGAAGAGCACAAATTCTATGGCATAATTCATTTCTGACAGCAGGGGAAACTTAAATCAAGATTCAGACAATTATGTAAGCAGAGTGGAGACAGTTTGTCACACATCACTTCTGTCTTGGAATTGCCTGTGTGCTCTTTCAACTACCTCTGTGGTTCATCTCTAGGTATTCATGCAAGGTGTCTAATAGGATGTTACTGAAGGGTCTCATTGCAAGTGATGCAGCAGACAGAAACATTTAGCACATTATTAAGCAGGGGAACACAGACAGGGTCAAAAAGCAGTAGAAGAAAAATGGCAAAAGAATGGAAAAGTAAACATATTATCAAAGGAAGGCTCGGATAAAAAGACCTTTTCCACTACCTACATATTCCTATAAGAAAGCAGAATGTATGTTTTGTAGCAAAATGGCCAACTGCATGCAAAAAACTCTTCATAGAAGACTGAATAATACTGAAGATTCCCTCCAAAATTCTCATGTTTTGGTTGACAGACAGGTGCACCCCTTTCAAATAAACATTCACTAAAAACTTACGAAAGAATTCTGGGGAGTCAGCTCTCTGAGCAAAGAAGACCAGAGGAAATAATGGACAGAGGCATTTGAGTATTTGAGTTTGGTGCCAAGCTCATGACTTTCCCATCTTTCCTATCTCCAGTGGCCTTCCCATCTTTTTGATGTTCAGTCCAGCATGCATCAATACCCAGTTTTTCATTTTGTAGGCAGGCAGTGGGTTCCATTAGTTAAATTTCTGAATTTCCTCATGTTCTTATTCCCTTCTTAGCCATATTTAAGAACAAAATGTACAGCAATTGCTTGACCCAAAGAACAAATGTTTCTTGCAGGATCAAGCAGAGGGAAAGGCCCAGCCCAGAGCAGGCAGTTGCACTCTCTCCCTCAGCACATTTATGGCCAGTTCTCACCCTGCTCTTTCCTGTTGGCACCAGCTCTGAGATGGACACCATATAAAACAGTCTTCAGTGGAGAAATTTTTGCTGGACAGTTCCCTAGTGGTATTTCCAGAGTCCCTGAGGGAGGATCTGTGGCAGCTTTCAAGGTTCGCTGTAATTCATACAGAATCCTTCAAACAATTCTGTGAAGTACAACTGCACTTCATGGAGACTCTAAAAGGCAGTGCAGCTCAGATTTCCATAACCTTCTGAAAGAATATCCATGATAATAACCAAGGAAAACTTGAGAGCCCTCGAGTTCTGTTTGTTGCTCAAGACTTTAGCTCAGGGCTAAAACACATATATGCTCAATTGACTCTGGGATGCCACTCTTGTGTCACTCTGCAGGGAATAAACTGGCTAATATCAAGTTATTAAGCACCAGTAAGTGTTCAGAATTTTTATATAGGAAATACACTGACATTATGTATGTTTGGGGGGAGGGGGGGTCTTTAAATAGGAAATCTCTTGCCCATTTCTTTTTTCATCAAAAATAGGCTGATGCAGATGTGTAGGGAAGAGCTGGTGCACACCTTAACTTGACTTTGATGTGTAGTGAGGATGACTCACAGATTCCCAATCTGCTAAAACGTACCCCTAGATGCTTGTGTAACTATGCCCACTTCACAGTCAGGCCACTTACCAGCATGAGTAAACTTATGCAGATATTCTAATATGTCTTTTGCACATTTTTATGCAATTGCATTTCTTTCCTTTAAAAACTCACAAATTTGAACACAAGATGTAACTTGATTATTTGCAGGAGGAGCTTAAGATGAACATAAAAATATCTTTTTTACTTAGGACTACCTAATAATCCAGAATCTTCAATCTATTTCCAAAGTTACTCAGACCACCTTTATTTTTCTTGACACTTTTTCAAATCCAGAAACCAAAAGTACATCGTTTTAAATGTGGTTTGTTTTATAATGCTCCTCTTTATAACATTCAGTGCTACTTTAAAATTGTGTTCAAATATGGCAACATGCTGGCCTAATTTTGTGAAGACAATGATAAATAATGAATATTGGTGAAAGAGAAGTAGAATACAAGCTGTTTCAGCAACAGCTAGTATTTTCTTTTTTTTTTTTTCTAGGAAACAGAAAGCTAGAAATACCCTGAATGTTGGTGGGTTGTTTTTTTTTTTTGTTTTGTTTGGTTGGTTTTTTTTGGTGTTTTTTTTTGCCTTGGAAACACTTCTGTAAGAAAAAAAAGGAGTGAACTATTGGTTTCATCCAGTTGCATGAGTTCTAAAGGATAATGTTTATAAATTCCACCCCATCAAACATTTCACACTGCCAACATCAAGCAAAGAGATGTGTTTGAGAAGCAAAAGGGAAAAACATTATGTGCCTAGTGTAGTTATATAAAAGTAATAGAGGATCTTGGGGGATGAATCCCCAAGAAGCATCAATTAATTAATTGAAGTACATGGCAAACAAATTCAACAGATTCCTCAGATAGATGGCATCTTATCTCTAGTACCAAATGGGTAGGATTATTTTTAGAATTCTGTTTTCTCTAACTGGACTCTTTCTCTGCACCAGCTAACATAACACAATGTAAATACCTATGACAATTAGGCCGTCATCGATAAGAAATTAAAAAGCAAAGCTCACACTTCATATCACTTTAAATACTCATCCTATAGTGCCCTCAGACAGAAATATTTGGTGAAAAGGAAAAAGGTGCATTTGTTGCACAGTTGCAAAATAGTTGTCAGCTTCTTGTTTGTGTATACAAATGTAAATTCCTAACAGAGGTACAGAAGTAATGGAAAGATTCTATGTCAAGTACTACATAAGAAAAATGGGATGTTACTGCTCCTATACAGGCTGTTGTGTACAGACATGGTTATTACTAAACCTATCTGCCTGCTTCTAGAGGACAAAGGTGTGTAACAGAAGTGCTCGCGTGGGTCATAGGCCTGACACATGGCCCACATATCCTGGGTGAGGAAAATCTCTCATATCATGCTGTTTGATGTCTGCTTCCTAGAAAGTTTAATCCTACAAGTGGGACCTCATATTGAACATGTGTAATCTTGAAATTGGAGTTCTCGTGAGATTTGAGGCCTAATTTGATAGTCAAAAGACATTTTTGAAGTATCTCTGCTTTGCCTAATGCAGATGCAGAAGAGGGATAAATGGGACACTGCTGGTTTGCAATGCTGGTGGGCATTGAATTGGGTGATGAGAGGAAAGAGAGAAAATATAAGCATGAAGCACCACAGACTGGTGTCTGTGAGGATATTTGGTACAGACACAATGCAGCACCTGAATCTGTAACCCTAGACTCTTTTTGTCTGAGCTCAGATATTAGTGACACTTTGGGGAAATTAGCAAGGAGCACTGGCAGTCTTTTAAATCATGTCAAACAATTTCTGCCTGTTTTAAAATAGTCTCTTATCTACAAAGCATGTGACAACTACTTCAGCTAGACAAGATGATCTCTGCAGTTTGCAGCATGACTGAGTGATTCAATTTAGGTCACAAGTTAATCTTCAAGTGATAAAATAGGACAGAAGTCCCAACAGTAATGTCCAGTTTCTCAATAAAACAATAATCAATGGAATACAAATAGAGTGATAGTTGAGCCTCTGGATTACTGCTTCGAGTATATGTAAAAACTCTGTTGCTCAGAGGGACTCAGCAGCACAGAAAAGCTGAGTTACTCAGTCTGAAAGAGCAGAGTGGAGTGCAGCATCAGGCAATGACCGTGTGAAGGACACCATGGGTCCTAGCACTCCTTTGTACTGTGTAACTGTACACAGACACTCCACATCCTCTCCCACTCTCTATCCATCCTGGCTGCTTAAAAACTGAATTCTGCAGTACAAGAATGCAGAGTCTTTTCAATCCTACTCATAACAAGATCCTCCAAACCAAAATTTGCAAATTATGAATGCCCTTAACCTTTTTATTATCAGCTGGGTGCTAAATATTCATAAAACTGTACGCAAATATTCTGCTGGTTTTTCCCTTTGTTTGAGGGTCTTATCTACTGGTCCAACACACAGACTAAGAAAATAACTGGCACCTAATTTGGAGCTACTTTTATTTTAAATAAACATATTCCTTGACTAATAACCTGGTCACTATGCAGTGTGCTACCGGATTCAAATTTGGCCCCAACCCACTGTAGACCAAGTAATCTCAGGCATGTGAGTCATTAGAAGAATCCCTCTGAATGTCACACATATAATTGCAGCAAAAAGACTACCTCTATTTACCTCTCCTGGAATGGCTGTAGTGTAGACAAGCAGGCTCTGTTGACATTTCTCAAAACCAATTATTCATCTGTTAACAATTCACCTATTCTGTCCCTCCTGCCTCCTTTTTAAGGTCATGCTTTTCATGTAGATATTTAAAAGCTTCACTATGCAACTTATACAAGGCCCTTATTATTGTAAAACTCATTAAATAAAATAAAGCAACTAAACACAGGATAAAAAGAGGATTCAAATTAGCATTCCTGTTGAAGAAAATTCCTCATTAACTCCTTTTGAATACTGGTGTATAAAACCTTGTCTGTAATCAATATTTACCTTAGCCTTTACTTTGGCCACAAAAAGAAGTCCTTTCTGTATCTGTTCATCTCTAATTTGGAAAATGCAACATGTTTCTTCAAGAATGTTGTAAAGTGTCAAAGTTCAATATTTTTATGAATGTTTTACAAAAGTTAGGGAAATTTAACCAAATATATTAGAGGTATTTTCTGTAAGGTCAGCAACTTCATTTGTGCTGCCAAAAATAAAAGATGTTCCTTCCAATGCAATCCCTAGTGTTTTGCTTGGCTGTGCTTCAAATTACTCAAGCCAGAAATATTTTTATATAATTTTACATTATTTACATCTTATGAAAAGCTGAACTCACCTCTGATAAGGAGAAAAGATGACATAAGTGTCCTGATAAAGACTATCCTGAACATCCCAGAAATCTGTGACCTTATGCAGAATACAGATCAGCTATCTCTTTTTTGCCACTTGAATTTCATTATAAAAGCAGAACAGATCCAGAATGGAGCTGGCAGCAGAATGGGACAGACTGTGACAGTTTTACTCATGCCAAGAAGTACCTTACTCCACCGGGGTGTTCCCTGACTTGAGTGAGCCAATTCAGTAGGAGTCTGGATTTAGTGTGAATGAAGGTACTGTAGATTTCACTGAAAGTGAAAGCACTTTTGCATTGTTATAAAATAATTTTAACTTTCATTTGAACTACTAGATTAAGTGTCCAGATGAGTGAGATGATGTTGTGGCACCTCTTGCACCATCTCCTATAAAGAGAACAAGAGGTTACTAAATTCAACTGTAAATGTCTGAGCTTTTGGGAAACCAATCCCACATAAGACCACCTGTTGGAATACAGCAGCAGATAACCTAGTAACTAGAATGGAAAAAGAATGAGCAACAAATTTATAACCCAAGTTATTTGTAACCCGACTGAAAATCAGGACCATTATGAGTAGAACACATCAGAGATGATAAGCCCTGCAAAATGTATATACATATATCTCAGCATCAGTAAAGTAACCAATTTAGGTACAAGTAAGGTGATGTCACTACCACCAAACACAGTGGGTCTTCTTAGAATTAAAACTAAATTATGTCTGAGGAGAAATTCCAAAATACTTGGTTACGTTCTGGTGGGTGTTTTTTTCCACTTTCAGTATTCACCAAATGAAAAGAGAAGAGAAGAGAAACTAAAAACTGACCATTCATTTGGTGCTTCTGGTTGAGAGCAGAAGAAGGAAGGAGAACTTATTCTTATGAGGTTTCCAGCAGATTTCATGTCAAAGAAGTTAGAATAGTTGGAATAAACGCCACATAAACATCTGGGTCCAGATTCATGGGATATTCCAGCTGCTTTGGAGCAATTCAGTGACACAAAGCAGCAGTAAAACCCATTTTACTGGCCATTTAAGTCAAGTTTATGGCTGCTTTGCATTCCCAGAGCAGCTCAAAACAGCCAATACCACTGAAACTTACTCTGAATTTCTGGGCTTTGAACGGAGCTGCAACCTAACTCCAAAATCCTCTAATGTGTCTATTTCTGCTAGACATAACATTCTAGCTCAGCATGTGTCTGCTCATCACCACCTTTGTTTGCAGCATGATTGTAATGATCTAATTAGGAACTAAAAGTACTTTCAGTCAGTAACACTCCTTGAAGTTTAAAAAAACACAACTTTCAATGAGTTCAAGTAACTGTTAAAGAAACATAGCATTTTCTTTCTAATTAATCTGTTTCTCAGGATGCACACTCTAGTTTCAGTCCCTGTAATTTGACATAGCTCTTGCTAAGGGCAAACTATCAGATTTGCTCTGAGTTTCCCAGACCTCAAGACTGAAGCTTGCCAGGCTTGCCCTGTATTGCCCTGGTTTTTCTCGACCAGCTGGCAAATTTGCTTCTCTTGATTTTTCTTTAACATCAAATTGTCTAATGTAACAGGTACTTCTGGCTGATTTGTTTTACTTTTGTTTATCTTTATATGGTATATTATTTATACCACTATGATTTATATTTTACAACTATACCCTAACCCTAACCCTAACCCTAACCCCCACATGCTTAAGAGCAAAATGAAACAACCAAATTTGGGAATAAGGGGAGAAGGAAAATGTTCACCATAATGACAGAAAAAGCAGTGGAAACTAAGCATGTGTATAACATTTCAAACTACATTGTTATTATTAATGAGACTTTCTGTATTAAAGTATTCTTTTCTGAAATGAAATTTGCACAAATTATTCTTGGATTATACTAAAAATATTTTAGACATGGCAACAATAAATTATTGGATATATATATATATATATATATATATATATATATATATATATATATATACATAAAGTGTGCTTTTTTCACTCACATACAATATTGTGTGCATAAAAACACATATAACAAATAATAGTGATCAACAGCCACCTCCCAGGATTTTGCAGAAATACATTATTGAATGTTCTTGAAGACATTGCATATTATAATCATGAGTACCATGAGTACCATTAACTGAATGTAGTAGGAGGCCTAAATGAAAAATGGTGAGGAAATAATAACCCTGTACTTAGAGCAAGGTTTGTATTTTATAAGATAAATAAGACTTGGATCTCCATACCACCTGTGAAGAGTAGAAAAGTCATGAAGGACCAGTCAGTCATTCATTAGGTGAAGCAGGAATCCCTGGAACTGTAGCATAATGGTATTGGCTGCAGAAGTTAAATTAACATTACACCAGGAGCCATATATTTCCTGGTTTTTCAGTGCTTCATTTAGCAACCTTAATATTCTTTTAACCACAGGTATTTAGTGTAATGTATATACAATATCTGTTTTCTCATTAGTTTTTTTTTTTCCCTTTTCTGCCTGTCCCTTAATAGGGATGGATGGAGCAATTAAAACACAGCTCCACTTCAGAGCATACTGCAAAACCCAGGAGAAGCTTCTGCCTCTCGGAGTGCCAGAGGGCATAGCTGGCAGCAGCTGTGCCATTTCTTCCAAAAGTGTTATATATATATTTATGTATATAGTTTTATGCAGCTAATTATTTCAGATGGACACTCAAAAGGAAGCAGAAGCTATGACCTGATTTATTCTAAAATGCCTTTAGTGTTTATTAGTACATTACATTACAGCCAAAATAGATTTTACAAAGGAAGGTGAAGGTAAAAGGGGGCAGATTCCTTAATCTCCACAACCGCAGAATATCTGTAAGGAAATACCCCATTATCCTGTCATTATTATCCCTGCATACAGTTTGTCTAACAATACACTCCCATCTCTGAGCCAATTTTTACTAATTTTGTTTCCTCTTTTTTCTCTCATTGCCTTTTTAAAAGTGGTTATAAATATGCAAGAAGTTGATTTCAGTCCCCATTTTCAACTTGAATAATTTCAAATTCAATACAGTGTGTCTACATTGCCTATTTGCAGCACACATGCATTGCAGAGGAATAAATGTATACCATATATCATCAAAAATGTATACATCATAATATCAATTATGTCCAAATTTGAAAATCCATTTAAAACCCATTCTGTTTTTCAGTAGAAAGTTAGCTTCCTCCAAATCCCAAAGAAGACATCTTGGACTGACCTATGGATTAATTTACCCTGTGTTTCAATTTAGCATATTTCTTAGGCAATGAGAATGTGCAATGATACACATTGTAGAAATCTCATCAAGACAAAAATCCCCATTAGAAGAGCATAGGAGTGTAAGCTACAACAAAATGCAGCTCCTTTGCTTCTATGGGGTATCTTAGGCAGACACAGGTTCCTGGTCACCTGATCTGAAATACATCACCTCACATCTCTTAGGTGAATAAAATGTTTTCATTTGAGCTATTATGATTCCCCAGCTAAATATCACAATATGTCACTTCCTACTTGTAGCATACTGAACAATTCAAAACTTTTATTAAAAATTATATTTTGATAAAAGTTAGTTTACAATGTCACACGGAAAATTCACAGCCAACTCTATATTTGATCCATAACCAATGTCACAGCAGATCTCAATCTATATCAGTAAAAGACAGATAACTGAAAGGACTGATGTATTTTGCACAGATTTACTAGAATTTGGTTTATTAATTAATTAAAATGAATGAGATTCTTCCCTTCTCTTACCAACCTCACTGCTTATCCATTTATCATATTTTGCAATGCTAAAACACAAAGTTTTCTGTAGAGGACTACGTGGGTTTGGGTTGTTCGAGAAATGGGGTGAATTATTTTATTTTACAGTATTTAATCCTCTGCAGCCAAGATCCCTCAGTGTTTCTATAGTCTTTGCTCCTCTAGTTGTTTTTATGGTTCCAAGAACAATGATAATGAAAGAAAGAAAATACACAACCAGCGGTACTCACTTACTTTAAGATGCTTCTTTTTCTACAGCACAATAAAAACCAACCATGAGCCTCATGAGTATAACACAGAAGACAGTATTTTAGTGCATTTCATGCTCTATTATCTTATTTAGTGATACATCAGATTTTAAAATTAATGTAACAATACCATTTACTTAAATAAACCATGCCACAAATACAGGGAAAAGCCATTGAGAAGGATTAGCAGGAAGACAGCATTTAGGATGTCTTTGTTAGCGCAGTATATTACATTTAAAAATATACAAAGTTAAGACCATCACGTTTGCTTTTTTATCGTTAGCTGTCTGATAGGCTATTTATTTCAGAAAATAGTGATTGAATACTGGCTGCCAGGTAATAAGCTTTCTCTAGTCTGTTATAGGAATTAAATTATCAGCAATCAGTAGTGCTCCTGGTAGCCATGTATTATTACGTGTACAACACACTAGCTGTCCTTTAAATCAAGACGTATCTTTTAATCAGAAGTATGTTCTTTCCGTAAAAAATTCGAAGTTGGTTCAAGTCCAAAACAAGTTAGAAAAAAAGAAAAAGGCCAACTCATTCACGACTTAGCATGACTGGTGCTGTCACAGTTATTTTTATTTCTAGTAAAGCTCTCAGTGGTTGCTGTGTGGTGCAGGTCCCTGGGAAGACTCAGGGCTCTGTGAGGCAGTCGTTCGCCTGTGCTGCCCTAGAGGTTTAGCAGGAAGCATCCAGCAGGCTCTGTGCTCCACTGCGTCCTCCTCAATAACTTCACTAATGAAAGGGTCAGTCATCTTTTGGAACGACGTACCATGTTGCCTTTTTCTTTCTCAAAGAAGAGGTTAAGCCTCATGGTGAGCTCAGGAGAAGCCAGGATATCCTTCCTTAAACAGCAGCAAAATAGTTTCACCAAAGGCCTTTGTGGGAAGCAAGGTAAATTCAGAAAGAGCTGGGATTTGTGAGCCACTACATGGAGCAACTTCATTATTGCTTCCTCAAGCACTGCCAGCTGAGAGACTACTGTGTCCAACTACCAGCACACCCAGATGGACAAAAGAGCAGGCGTCTTTCTGGGTCTTTTCTAATGACAAAGGGCAGTAGTGCATATTAAGGCTGTGGAACTCTTGTTTATTTGATGCAATTTATTGTTAAGTCTTACTTATTTCTGTCTTCACACATGCAAAAATTCATCTAGGGAAGGAATACAAGAGAACCTGAACTGAACACAGAATCTGCCTATGCACCATCTTTGTCATGTCTACCCTAAAGAGTTAATACCTATGATGAAAAAAAAAGACCAACACACATGCCACAGATGTCAGATATGCATAAAATAAACCCAAAACTCACAGTTTTGAGGCATGCAAAAGGGAGGATTACTTCTGACTTTCTCATTAATCGTCCCCTAAATACTACCCACTTGAGACTGTCGGGGATAGAATACCAGATTAAACTGGTTATTTCAACTGTTCCATGACTGTCAGGGATAGAATACCAGATTAAACTGGTTATTTCAACTGTTCCCTTGTTCTTGAGACTTGATCTTAAGATATTCTCTAAGACGGTCAAAACTTTACAGGTCAAGACCAAAAAAACCTTTTGGAGAATTGGAGGGCTGGACCAGAAGAACTGCAGAACAAAAATTATTCTGTGATTCTGATGTCACTCCATATGATTTTTCCTGTGTGAGAGATTATTTTCCACACCACTCACATTGTCTTCATTGCTGACTTCTTTAAGGACAGCAAGAGAAAAGGATCAAGAAGGGTCAGAGTGGTGACTGCACCCAGCCATTTATCACCTCAGGAACTCCCACCCCTATTTCATGGGAGCCAGTGCACCAATAGAAAACAAAATGGCCAGGGAAAAACACAAGTTGTCAAAATACCTAGTCCTATCTTACCCCATCTTTGAAAACTTCCAGTTTCTGGAGCAGCCATAAGAGAGCAACTGACTTTTCATGCTGTGCACCCCAGTCACCTCCTCTGAGAATCCCCCTGCATGACATTTACTTTAATAGGTCTAATTATAAAGAAATGCACTTTTCAGTCAGAACCGAAGAACCAGTAGGTTTTCTTCTTTAACATGCCAACCAGCTGTTTTGAAAGGTACTTCTCTAATCTCTTTCCTTCCACATGTTCAAACAGATGAAAGTAATTTTGTGCTCAACTGTCTATAAGTAATTAGACTGGGATGTAAAGGAGTCTTTATGTATCAGTTCAGAAAGAGCTACACTCTTAGCATACAGAATAATTATTAGCAATCTTCTTCATCTGTAAGGTATACCTTATGCATTTTACATGAGTTCCCATTATTAACATAACCTGACTATCAAAGCTCCATTGAAACTGGTGTCTTCTTTTTCATGTAACTGACTGAAATTCCCCAGAAATATAGTAATTTGAAAACAGCAATGCTGATGATTTGTTTCAGCTGTAATTTGTTATTTTTTTCCTCTTCTTTGTTGTTCTCCTAGTAAAGACCTAAACCAGTGGGGCTCCAATATACACAAACAAGTGTTCTGCTTTTGCTACAAGATGGATATTAATATTCAGTGAGGGTCCTAGAAAGCTGCCTTTTGTCAGTTTCCTGGGCTAAATTCCCTTAATCTTATTAATTAGGAGGTCACAAAAAGAATACTTTATTGGGAAACAAAATGTGTGTTCTAAAGATAGGTTCAATTAAATCTATAAATTTACTAGGAACAATGACAGGAGAATTCTTCTTCAGACTCTGCCTCTGAACTGTGTTTGGCATGTCTGCAAACAGGGTGGGCAATTACTGAAATGTCAGATGGGTAGAAACATCTTTTGAACAATAGCTATTTAAAAAGTTGGAACATCTTTCACAAGAAAAGTTAGAGCTTCAGGACTGGGATTGTACTCAGTGTAAGGAAAGCTGGAGAAAAACCACACACCATCCCAGGACTTGCAACCCTGCATAGAGGTGCAGGCAAAACTGAATCAGGTTGGAAGGGATTCAGTAAAAGGCAAGGTGTTTCGTTTTCATCCCATATGGCAAACATTTTTTGGAATCAGATTGCTTCTTCAAACATATCCCTCAATTCACAGCTACATACCATGACCACATCTTTTCGTGAAATAGAGTCCCAATTTTCTTAGAAATAGAACATCATTTTAGTTTCCTTAGAATCACACGGCATCCTCAGAAAGTGAAGTCTGACTCTTGGTGGTTTTGCCACCAAAGATGGAGGAGAGATGGTTATTTGCCAACAGACAGATCTGCATCATGAGAACAATGGTAGAGAGGCCAAAAGCACTCGTTCTTTTGGTCACTGCCAAAGAAGCAGTATTTTGCCCAAGAACCCATCAGAAGGACTTGGCATAACCTTCAAAGATTACAAACATGACATGTCAATACAACTGATCAGATGCTCTGTGTCTGTCCCCAGAGTAAGGCACACTCTGTGAATACAACCAGAAGTGAGGCACTTTTCATTTGCTGTTTTGACTGACAGAAACCATACTCTACAGATGTGTCAGAACGGCTCCTGCCCTGAAGAGCTGATTTTCTAAACAGACTGAAAAGCAGCAAAAGACCAAAATGAAACTGAAAAGCAAAGTGAAGATATATTCATTTCTTACACAACATGTTAGAGCTGTGAGGAGTGGTCCAGCAGGACAAAGTCAGGGCATTTTTCTGTCAAATCCACGTCACAATGAAGGTATGTCAACAAAACACTGTCATACTGGATCAAAACATTATCCCACTGCAGCTCAGTCCAGGCTGGCCAGCCACACAGTGAAGAATAAGAATAGCTCTACACCAGATATTAAGATCTTAAATGTGCAGGGAAAGGCTTGAGAAAAGTTCTGAGCTGGACTTTGCTCACTTCTAAATGGCCTTGTGAAGGAAGCAGGAGATGCACAGCCATAGGGGGTAAGCTGGTGGCAGAACAAGTGGCACACTCACTACCAACTCCCTAAAAGCAGACACACATTCTAGTCAGTCTGTTCCTGACAAACCTAAGATACTTATTCTGTTTACTCGCTAGATGTCTGCACCTCTGGTACATACCCTAGCAGAAAACACAACAGCAGCAGGACACAGCATGTCTGCAACAAAGACAGCTCTTCACAAGACTGATTTTTAAAATTAGAAGTTGCCAAGTGAAAGGATCCACCACGAACCAAATGAAAATATTTGGAAATGTTAGCCTATGATGCAGGGAAAAATGAAGCATTTTACTTGCACAGTTTGTATCAACAAGGGTAAATAATGCTCCAGATTTACTTTCAGATAGCAAAAAAATTACTACTCACTAGGCAGGAAAGGATAAGTTGAGATGATGAGAGCATCAGACACATATTTTTCCATTAGAAATCAATTAATCTCTGCCTGACCCAGAGTTCAAGTCATGTGACTTCATGCATAACACTTAATGCATTCAAGACTGCAACGTAAGTATCCCATGGAGGCACAAAAATATGGAAAGAGAAAGGGCTGGAACTGTGGTTATATCATGTGTTCTTGCCCTTCATATTATTTGTTTTCTCAGAGACCAAAGGTGTGTATGACACATTACAGATGCTCTCTCTCTGCAAATACCCAAAATAATGACTGCCATGTAATGTATTAAAGATGTTCTTGGATGTTTGAAGCACTTAAGAAAGAGTTCATTCTCACTTTCTCTTGAATGTTCTTACTATGTTATTACTCTCCTCACATAGACTCCTGGGTCTTACAGAAAGCATAATAGAAAAGATCAAAATAGCCAAATATATAAAAGCATTACATTGATAGAGGTCAAAATTACTCATCATCTTCATCTGAATACAATGTCTGTGTTTTGGTAGGTCATTCTCATTGATTCTAGGAAGAAATGTTATTGTTTATATCCATTATTACTTGACTGCTTTGCGAAAATTCTGGTTTGGTGGTGAGCACCAAACTGTGCAGGGATTCTCCATCATTGCTTACAATGGTATCACCAGAGATTTGGAGATGTGGTCCCACTGTACCTTGTCAAAAAGCAAATAAAAATACTGGTGCACATTTCCTAAGCATGGGGAGGTGCCAAAGAGACCCCCAAGAATCTCTTCAGAGTCTGCTCTCAGCTGGCTATGCCCTTGCATACATCTATACTTACAGGAACAACAGGGACAAAGAGTGTTCTCTTTTACCCTAAAAAATTGCTGCCAAAAGCTGAGTGAGAAAAGGACCAAAACAAGGCAAGGTCTTGCCAGCCACTCCCAGGGACTACCTGGCATAGCTGTTCAGTCACACTAGAAGGAGCATGGCAAGCCTCTGAAACAATACAGCTGTCCTGAAAGAAACTTACCGCTGTGGGGATCTTCAGGAATCATTAGGACCCTCTGAGAAAAGAGGTGCTGGAAAAGGAAACTCCAAGAAACAAAGCACAAATAAATAAAACATAACCCCTGTACCCAATTAAGGAAGACCACATGGCTGACAAGGACTTCATTAGTCAGAGCTGATTTAACACAAAGGTGCTGTGCTTCTGTGTGGATGTGGTAGAATGGACAGAAAAATTACAAAATACTCCACATATATCATGACATGCCTGTGACCATTCAGCTACGTCAGACTTGTTTTAACGCTGGATGGCACTCAGAAGCTTGTTTAAAATACTGGGCATATACAGAGTCGGTAAATTGCTTAGAGTAAGGTGAGTAGGTCAATAAAATGAGAAACATAGAAACATACCAACATTCTGTGGGTAGGCAGAATAAGTGTAAGTTATAAGGGAAACCTAATTTTTACCTTGATACAAACCTCGAGTACTAATTGTTCTATCTAGATAATATCCTAATAAGTCATGTGTGGTGTCTGAGGATATTTTTCATTATTTAAAAATTTGTTTTGTTTTAAAAGATGGAATCTTTATTTATTGTTACCTAGTAGAAGAGACTCTGCAGACAGGTCCTGAAGATAATAATTTTTCTTACAATTATCCTTTGCCAGAGAATGAGTCATTACTGTTCCTTTTTTTTTTCTTCCTTCATGTTGTGGCTTTTCCTTGTGGATATTCATTTTATATGATATGAATTATACCAAGAATGTACATCATGGGAATACATCTCATGTTGGAGAAAAACTGTGGACTTTTTCTCATTCTTTTAACTGAGGGTCTGTGACTGTTTATTTTGTTTTCCCTAAATTCTATGAACAGTCACCATGATTTTATGATCTTTCCATTCACTACACTTTGAAATATATAAATAGAATTTGAAACAATGAGCAAGATTCACCAGGAGGCTCTGACTGCCTGATGCTGCTATAATGAGTGGATGCATCCCTAAGCCCCCCTTATGTTGGTTCAAAATCAAATTATGAGCTCTGACCCCATCCAGTAAGGTTCTTAATTCCAACAGGTTTGCTCTCGTGTTAAAAAAAAAAAAAAGAGAAGTCCTTGAGTGGTCTCTTGGATTAGAGATTCAAGACTGTGCATCCCTGTGCCCCACACTCACTGGTCATAAGCATTCAAACACAGAATTAGATGGACAGTGGTGTCCTCTGTTTCAGGTCAGAAAATGCTCTATTTTCTGTAAATTGCACAAGACAGCAGAGCCAAGTATTTATTATCCCTGCTCAATCCCAAGAAGCAAAATAATGCAGAACATACAAAATGCAAACAAAACTTTCCATTAGATTCCCATCTCCTGACAATAAAATTCATCTGTGTGACATAACTAAACTACCTTGCCTTTTGAAAATTTGCAGCTATAATTTTCCTCAGCAAGATCACACAGACTGAGATCCTACACTGCCACATCTCAAAGGAGGATTTCTGGTGCTCTTTCTAAGGAAGTTAGAGCAATGAAGGAAGAGGGCAGTGCGGAAAAAGAAAAAGTTACACAGTAATGATCTTGCTTCAAACCATCTTGCTGTGGGCAAGCAGGCAGGCCCATTTTTTTGTTTCTCTTGAGGAACTTGTCTCAGCTATTGATGATGATAGCAGAGTTGTGGAAATAGAACAGCCAGGTACCAGCACTGGTTCTTTGTTCTCAGTAGGGCAATAAATACAAGTACTTTCCCTAGTAAATAAACAGACTGTTGAAGCAATTATTTTGATCCCTGTGAAAGCCCCATGTTCAAAAAGCATTTACTCTTGATTGCTCCATTATGGTTTCAATCTCTTTCCAGATCACATCGTTGATCTCCTCGCTGAGTTTTGATCAGTGCTGGACTTAATTGTGAGGAACGGTCTGAAAGAAAGTATTGCCAGCTCATACTAACCTCCAGAGTTCAAAGGAGGGATATGCTTCCTCTCAGTTGTTTGAATGTTCACTCTTCAGATTGTCTTTGAAATTCACTTTGCTTCTTAAAACTCGTTTTTTTGGGCTATTTTTTCCCCTGTAGAACACAGCCCATAAAGAATTCAGAAGAAGAACAAATTGTAGTGAAGAAAAAAACTAGAGCAAAACCATGGCATTTTATCTATATTGAATTCTTTGCCATCTACTGTGTTCCCTCTCTGTCACTTGAAATATTGCTCCTCCCTGGGAAAAAAAATATTTTTAACACAACTTTTAAGCAGCTTGGTTTTATTGAGAAAGGTGATGATGAGGTAGTGGTAATATGAGTCAGACTGAGTGCTTTCATGTGTCATGTCTCATCCAGAATTCTGGTGGGGTTTTTTTTTCCTCTGAGAATGTATTTACAAGGAATGCACTTTTCTCATCTTCATTTGTGCACACTACAAAAAACACCTCATTATTTGACAAGTTGGCAACTGTCTATGCCCAGGGCTGAAAAACAGACTTCTTGGAAAGAGGTGTTTCTAGAAAAATTGCACAATACCTGCTCAATGAATGAGTAAAGATAAGTGTTAGCAGTCTCTCTGCTTTCACTTTACCCACATTTCCTTAAAGGAGTTCTCTTTGATAATTGTTGCTAGAATGCATCACAATCCCAGGAGGCTCTGCAGGACATCAAGGTTTTGTCTCAATATTAAGAAACTCTACTTACAGGCATCCATGCCAACTTCAGTCAACTAACAGAAGTCCATACCCTGGGAGCTCCTCAGTGTAGACCTCCCACTGGTGGAAAGGAGATTGTCATCTTCGCAGTCAAATTAAAACTTGGAAGGGCTCGACCATTTTCCAGAAGTACATGTTTCTCTCCATTTTCTGTGAAGGGGATCTCGGAGCACTAAGCAATCTTAAGCAAATAAATTATGTGTCTAAAATTACAGATGGCATAAAATCTACCCAAATTACGTCCTGAAAAACTGAGGGAAGATGTTAAGTATCACCTATGCAGGCAGGTGGATGAGAAGTACCAAAGAGTGAATATTAGAGAATATTGAAAGGAAAAAATCCACCTTGGTACTTTATGTGCAGGCTATGGATGTAAGGCATTTCTCTTTGGTTTCTCACCCTACCACAGTCTGCTTCTGAAGTGATTAATTGCCTCTTTCTTTGGTCCTCACTTGCAAAATGAGGAGAAAACCCTCCCTTCCCTGACAGTAAGTATTACACATCACAATATGGAATACAGGAAAGTCCTGTGGCAGGAGGTTTGAATGGGAACAGGTATCTACATTTCCTTAAAATAGGTGGATAAAATAGAACCATAGCCCTGCAGAACTGGTTTATTGGAGCATTTCAGGAGTACATGAAATATTCTTAAAGCAATAAAGGACAAATTACACCCTCAACAGCACCCACTTCTCAAAGAGGGTACCTGCAACACCATACCATAATCAGAGCTAAACATAGACATGAACTGTCCCAGGGTATATATAAGCCAATGTAAATTGCATATCAGGAACTATACAGGAAAAAATATCAGTAGTGGGGGATGGGAAAAGGAGAGGGAAGTTCCATCTTCATATTTATTTTGCTTCATAAATATTCATTCCCCCTATGACCCTCTCGTGTCCTGGCACAGAACTGTGCTGTTTTTCATTTTACCATTAAAGAATGTCACATCATAAACAACCAGTTCCAGCAGACATGCATAAAATCTCACACTCAGCCAAGCCCATAACTTTCCATGAGTAATCAAATGCTCTATGCAATAATTTTTAAGGTGTTAATTATGCATTATTTGATCAGCTTGTATGTTCATGCTAGACACCTGATTAGCAAACACTACAGTGTTTATTCATTTTTCTTCCATTGCTGGCTGGTTATCTATCTATCTATCTATCTATCTATCTATCTATCTATCTACCCATCTTCTCTTTATATGTTCCCTACCATGACAGTGTCAAAGTATTTTCTATGTATTTAAGAACAGAAACAACATTGTATTTCTTAATTTCTTTTTTTTTTTTTGCTTTCTTTTCTCAGCTTGATTAGTTCATAGGTTTGTCAATTACTTATATTAAACTCATTTCGCCTTGAGATCAAACAAGGTTTTTATAGTAAATGACTGCGAATTTTGAAACCTAAGGTTAAAAATATCTGACTTCTGCATTTGTTCCTGAAAAAGCAGGAACCACCTCTGTCGTCTTGAGGGTGTCAGAAGGTTCTGCAGTGTTACTGCTCCATCTCTTGAGGACGCTTCTTGGGAGCTTCCCCTGCTAAATAAAGTCTTGCTGGCTCAGTACATCTTACTTGCCATGAGAGTTTCTGATTGTCTTTTGGAAGAGAAGGGACCTTCAGTCATCCTGGACAGCTTCACACCTTAGATACAGTAGTTTATTCGACATTTAATGCAAACACATAATAATTTCATAAGCAAAATGGGCAAGGGCATTGAGGTTTCTTTACCCCTAGCATCTTCATCTCCCAGTAGCATTCTGCACTCCTAAAGCACACAAAAACTTCACATAAGCTTAACTATCTGAAGATAAAGCTGTTTAATACAGGAGGAACATTGTTCAGGAGGTACAGTCTTCAAGCACCGCTCCTCAGAATTGCTTTGGAATAACTTTAATCCATTGCTCTTAGCTGAAGACGCACACAAAAAGTGTGTTGATCACTCAGCACTACTCTCTGACTCAGTGAAGTGTTATTGCTGAACTCATCTTCTGGCTTTCCCTATGCACAAACACAGGGGAGAAAGAAAGAGCAGGCCTGCCCTGCTCCCATGATAGTGGCAGTCTAAAACCAAGCCATAACATCCATTTAGTGCCTCTTTAGAAGAGCTAAATGGATTTTGTAAATTCCATTGGTAAATTAGTGCTAGTGTTATTCACATAAATCTTACCATTAAAAATGATTTACTTCAACTGTAGCATTATTAATGTTCAGTAAATTAGGTCCATAAAATGACATTTGCCATGCCATTAACGGAAGATAATCCACAAAGCTCATTTCTAACCCCTTTTACAACGTCCTTTATAAACACTACTGGAGCTCTCTGAGATGCATGCAGTCATCAGTATATTGATAGCTCTGACACAGCATACGCTTCAGATCAATTACTGAATCAGGAGACTAATTTAAACAATTTTACTTGTGGTCAGAAAAAGATTCATTATTTATGAGTGCAAACAAAACTGTATCATTGTTCTTCAATTCAAAACACATGTTCCCTGGAACATCAGCCCTCTTCAGACTGTCTTTAGTCAAAGTAAATTATAGGCCTGGAAAATTTTGGACATTTCAGAAAGCAGCTGAACAAGGATGTCAGAAATTTAGGTAGAGACCGCGAAGCAACCAAGAAAAAAAAACTATTTAAAAATTCTTTACAGTTTGGTCAAAAGATAAATCTCACAAAGCATTACAAATTCAATAACATATTTTTTATGTTTATATATATTAAGCATTTCTGTTAAAGCACTGGGATTGTTTAAGTCCATTCACACTTATAGTTTCATCTGAGGAGAAAAGGTCTTAGAAGGTATTGTTAATTTGTCTGATCTCTCAACTGCTTGATTTTGCCAGTACAGAAAATTGCAAACCTAACACACACATTATCATTTTATGCAATTCTAAGTGTCCTCTGGTTCCAGTAATGACATGAGGATAATGTCATTAAACCATGTCTCTTGGTAGATTTACAGAGCAGATGATTCATAGATTACTTCACTGCATTGGGACACAAGAGTCTGCACCCATCTAAAAAGAGAATGAGCTACATGGAGAAATATCCAATCAACACCATTGCATAAAATAATAGTTCAAATTAAAATAATAAAAATATTCTAATTCCTTAGATCAATAATGTGATTTTATAGCAATATGGCAAACTAATTTTACAGTGTGTTCTGTGACAACAAAAAGGATGCAAGCACTCTGACCAGGGAGTTTTACTTGTGATTACCTTTACTTGAAACTACCTCAAGACCAAATCAATATCACCAGGATCATGCTCCAACAGTTTAGGAATTTACTGCCCTTTAGCTACTTGTAACAGTGTTCTGCACTGCCTTTATCAAAGGCCAAATCTGTGTTTGTGTTCCCCTTCCGCTTCAGCACAAAATACAATTATTTGGCTTGAAGAACCCACATAAGTGTTTTATCTGTTCAAGCATGGTTCAAAGAAGACCTTTGATTGCACTGTTAACATACTGATCTCTGATGGAGCTCCTGTTGGAAGAGCACCTTCTAACCCTTTCCTCCAGCTGTGCATTGCCAAGTTTCTGCACCCATTCATACTGAGAGGAAATAGCAAAGTCTCACATTTCAGTTTTCTTAATCACTTCTAAACAGGAGGCTCCAAACACTGGAAAACATTGCAATGACACCTTATCTCTTCTCTAAAAGAATATGATGAGCTTGATCCTACTTACATTCATTACATCTACAAGACAGAGTTAATTAGTTCCCTAAACCAGGTCAATCTTGTTACTGCACTCTGACCACTCTCAAACAGTGGAAATGTGAAATGGCTGAGGAGAATTTCTGTAGTGAACACGAGGAGTTGGCAGAAATTCTTAAATGGGATAGATTGCCATACCAGCCGAAGTGCAGATACGAGGATGGGAATGGGATGCTGCTCCTACAGCAGGGGCACCAACAGTCCTCAGAAGCACAAAACAAAGACACTACAAAATATCCAGAAATGTTTGGATATTTGGGCTATGGAAGCTATTCCAGCTTCATCTTACTGAGTTCAAGTTCCCATAATGGACTTCTGCCCCCCATGGACACTCATTCTCAAGTGGAAGAGCTTAAGGTGGCTTTTTATGTCCCCATGCCCTTGCTGAACATCTCCATTCCTTTAGTGAGGGGAATTAAGGCTTGCAGCCACTCATGAAATGTGTCTATTGTCCATCCATTTACAAAATGTGTCTAATGTCCCCCCACTCACATAAATCATAAAACATCAAGTCAGGCATAGCATTTTTAGAACATGAAAGTAAGAGAACATGAAAGTCATGATTGCCACAACACAAGTCCAGCTTCAGCTCTAATTAATAGTGTATGCTGCCCCAGACACTTCTTGCTTTCTATATATGATGGCATGTTTCATGCAATGTGCAAGTTAGCTTGATCCAATTCTTAATGAGTACAAGATGCTGCTGTGGCTTTTGTTACCTGTTCTTCATTAGTTATTAGTAACAAAACACTAAAACTTTACTGGGCAAGAATAGGTAATTGAAAAAAAAATGAAAAAAACCCCAGCATATCCCTTTATGTACAAACTACACCAAAGGGTTGTTTGCATTTTTATTTTGAAAACAGACTAAAATTTTTTAAACAGACAGCTTAAAAGACAAAAGGTATTATTAGGCATTTCCATATATGCAAATCCTCCTGAAACAGAGTATGAAAAACATGCAGTGCTTGAACTTTGCCAAAAATAATTATTAGTGGCCCTATAACCTAAGCTTTATAGTTTTGAATATTAAACATTGTTTTCTGCATGGATTTTTACAGTTAAAAAAAATAAGCCAAAAAAAAAAAGAAAAACCTCATAGATTTTTACAGGAACAAATCTCAGCCAGTTCTTGTAAAACTTTCAGTCTTACTAAGTCATCCTTAAGAGCAGGACAATACCTAGCTCCTTGCAAAAAAAATGTTAGTGGAGGTTGGCTTTCCTCCTTGAAAACAACTGGGCTCCTTGTGGACCCCAGTTAATATAATGGGACGTAATGGGAGTACATGACAAATACCAGAGGTTTGATTTCTTTGATTGGCATATACAATATTACTGTACTGTCATTTCTCTAAGCTGTTGCAAATTTATTATGTATACTCCAGTCAAAGAGTCTAATAGCATGAGTATTTCCATCACTACTCAGGATGGTCATATGCAAAAATGAGCAGTCCTTTGTACCTCCTCTTGTGCCTTACCCTGCTATCTGCACACCTTGAATATAAGAGTATTTTAAATAAAACATATGTAGCCTTACTCTGTCGGCTGTTGCGCTTGTATGAGGCCAGCAAAGCCAGCTGTGTGACAACAACTTTGAGGCTCGGTTCAGTTTCTTCTCCTATCCTAGAACAAAAGGAGTACAGCCTATTTGTAAAGCCTACATTTTCACTTGTTCTTGTATTGATAGTCTCAAGGTGGATTTATTACCTCGCTTGTAGAGTTTAACTCAGATATCTGAAGATAACCCTGAAGCAAGCTTCCATATCGCTAATATTCTTCACATATTATTTTGCTGATCCCAAGAGAGAACGTCTAATAATATGAAGGGAATCAAGAAGAGTGAAACTGCAAAAGAAGTGTGCTGTACTTCTGGTCTTGAGAATAAAAAACAGCATTAGAAGTGTTTAGCCTTTAGCCAACAAAAAAACTATGGCCCTGAGCAGCCTTTTACAGGCAAATTAGATGCTTAAAGGAGAATCAGAGGAGTGATAAGAGCTGTTTGCATTTGGAGTTGCATCAGCTCAACACAATCCAATTTTTATTACTCTTTTCATTTACCAGGAGCAAAGGTGCATGTGAACAATTTTATATGCAAAAAAAAAGTTGAAATTCTAAGTTTAGTAAATGGCAACAAGGAAAGAGATTTAAGCTGAGTTTAAACAAACTACTTAGGCCAAGCACAAACCATAAAATGCAGTATGAGTGTTGAGGATGTTATGACAAAACAGGCTTCTCACCCTTCCCTTGTGGAGGTCAGCTTGGAATTATAAAATGCATGTGGGCAGGGAGGGTCTGCCCAGAGCCAAAGCTCATTGTCCATGCACTCTGCCAACAGAGACACTGACACAGGGTGACAGAGTTGAGGTGAGTAACTTCTGCAGATCCTTTTTTCTCCATTAAGTTTAGAAGGAGCCTATGTAACTAGCTTGGCATAGATACTTTAACTTTAGACAGTTAAAGCTGAATGAGATCAATCCAAACCAAAACTAAGTTACCTCTTAATGGATGGAAATCATCATTTTAAAAGTCACGGTGCCAGAGGCAACCCAAGGAGGCTGACAATGGGCTTCTGACTGTGAAGATCAGTGTGTTTCCATGAAGCACTAAATAAACAAGAGGAGATGGAAGAAGAGGCCCACATTCTTTAAAAGGACAAGAAGTACAAAAAATGAACTCATGGTTTTACAAAAGGAAAAAAAACCCAAAACAAAACAACTAAGACCAGAAAACAAAGCAGGCTGTTTTCAAAAGTAAACTTGAATCACCAAATGTGTTTAATGTAAAGAACCCAGCATGTGGCTGCATCAGAAATATATATTAAGGAAAAAATCTTGTGTCTGGAATACATTTCCAAACCATCTTATTTCCTTTTAATAAGAGAACATAGAATATGGGGGGGGGGGGGGGGGGGGGGGGGAAGGAAAGGGGTACATGACTCTGACACCAGAAGTCTGTCCTTTCTCAACTGTGCAAAAAAGATTTAAGAGATGAAAACATCTTAGGGAGCAGTCGTAGCAGAGGAAAGGACTTGGAGTCCCTTTGAAGACCTGTAACTCTTTCACTCAGCACAGAGGGTGCTTGTGGTGAGGACACTCCTAGCAGTCACCAGAGGTAAGTAGCTTACAAGTAGAGGTGGTTACCAAATCTAGAAGCAAATCACGAAACTGTTCTTGAGAAAGCACAGAAAATCTCTGCTGGTTTCACACAAGTGCTGATGAATGGCATATGCATATCCCTTACCTTTGGCAATAACACTGGCAATACCAATCAGGAAACATTTACACCAGAGTAAATGCTGCAGCCTTAAAAGGTCTTTGACAGGGAAAGTTAGTTGCTGCTCCTTGCACACCATGCAGCAGCCAAAATCAAAATTTTCCAAACTCAAAGGGCAGTCATCAACAGAAAGAGAGAAATATCTTACCTGGCAACCAACTATAAAATATGGAATATGTCTTCTGCTAATCTATCCTACCTATAATGGAACATGCTATGCATTTTATAAAGCTCTGCTTTGTTCCTGGCAACTTTTAATTTGCCATTCTTTGTGCTGGTGCCCTATGCACTGAGGATTATTTTTCTATGCAATAACTTAGACTTTCTTTCTACAGAAATTTCTGCTTGAATACTAGAGAATTGCACATAACTACTTGATTTGCTTGTCAATGACCACCAATGTTTGTGTAAGGTAGAAATAATCTGCTCCCTGGTCAAAGCATTTCAACATCTTTGTGAAAAACATTGGTGTAGGAGTTCCCAAATAATATAAAAATAAGTTGGGTAGAAAAATGTTATCAGCAAGAGTGCATTCTATCAGCTGACTGGAAATATACTTCTATTCTGTTCAGGTCAAATTGAAACACTACTACAAATTCTGCAAATCACATTTTTCATCAAAATTTCTGAAAAATTAATAGCATTTGTTTCCCTATGTGGATATCACAAGTCTCACTTTTATAAATTGGTATTTTACCTGATATTTTAGGGAAGTTGGGGATTTACTAGTCAGTCTTGAACACTAAATGTCACAGTGGGCATGTAGAATTGAAATAACATTTGTACATTTGTTTTCACGTAATTTCTTTTTAAATGTACCCACTGCCATATACTGTTGGATAACAACACACACAGTGGTCTTCCAGGATAACTGCTTGGGTTCCAAGAAAATTGCTTAACTTCCTTGGTAGAGTGTTAAGAACCAGGCTTTTCATAAAGCAGCTGCAGTGAGCCAGGCTGCAATCAGCGGGCTGGAGAGTATCTGGAAGCAAAGTGGCGCTGCAGTCATGTGGCCTTATAATCAATACTAGTTTGCAAGAATTTGTTCTTTCCACCAAAATGCTTTATCTCCATGACTGATAGATGCAGGTGATTGATAAAAGATAGATTTCCTGGAAAACCTTGGATTCTTTTTTTTCTTTTCAAAAAGACTGCTTTGAAGTGAGCAGCAGAGTTGATCTAGTGTTTGGGTATTTGGTAGTCAAGTGCAGGAACTGTTCTGCTCATTGCCATTATGGTTGTGCTTTAAACATCTCCACATTCACATTCAGTGAAACAGCTTGTAAGTTATTTGTAAAGCAGGAGAGACACAAGTTGGTGCTAATGAAGGATGTGGCTGCAACATTCTTGCAATGCAAGAAACTTTGCCATGTAGTTTTAGCATTAGGTTCCATATTTTATTTATCTTACTTACTGGGCTCAAGTCCAACATTTTCTCAATGATTTTAAGGGTACAATAATCTGTCCTGTGACCCATTAGACACCACATGCATCTTATATTTTGTCAGCATTCATAATTTGACAGTTCAAAATGTTCGCATAAACTCCCTACTGTTAATGCTAATATTCTGTCTTGCAATTTCTGGTTTTTTCAGTAGACTTGTGGATCTTGTTACAAGTCGTGAGCATACTGAACCTCTCTCATCAACTCTCCTGAAAGTTTTCTGTAAGTTTTCTGTATCTGCCACCAAAATACTCAAGTTGGATCAGTGCAAGAGAATCTGTGGGCTGACCTACCTGCCCACAATCTTTCCAGCAGCATGTTTTCTGTTTCTTTTTTTAAATTCAGGTGTTGATACACAGCATAAATATATATATCAAATATTACAGATGAGTGATGTGTCAGAAATAATTTCCTGACATTGTGAAAAAAAAACTTTAACATTTTACAAATAAAAGGTCCTGTATTAATTTCACAACTACTGTTAAGGCTCCTATTATGTTATCACCTGAGAACATTCCAGTAGATTTTTACAGCATACCGGTTGCACTGGAGAAATTAGAAAGAATGATTCTAACACCATGAATTGGAAACTGGAGGAAGCATAATTCATATTTTTCAGATAAATCATATTTTAGATATCAGCCAGCCAAAAGATTGTATGAGCAACTCTTTATATTATGTTATTTTGTGCGTGAAAAATGTTGAGAAAGCATTAGAGAACTCAGCCTACATAACTTTTTTTTCCAACAGTTTTACAGGTTTAAATGAAAATGTCAAGTGCTTCTAATAGGTAAGTTTATGGGACTGTGATAAGTATTTATAGAGATTGGTCTGGATGCTTTTCCGTTAGGAACAGTACTGTACAGGTTTTGGCTCATGCTTGAAAGAAGTTATAAACCAAAGGGGGTTCCTCATTCCTCAGCATTTGACGTATTCTGATTGCAAAACATTTGGGGTTTTACACGATTTATTGTAAATAATCTCTCCTATAATGTTCACAGCACAATAATTCACAACCCTGAGGCAAGCGAGTTCTGCAGAAATGACATTATATGGAAGATAACTTTTCAGAATTTACCATTTTCACAGCATGTTCAGAATCTATAACACATGTAAAAAGGTCAAATCCTCATTTTTCAAATTTTTTTCTATCATTTTGTTGTATTTTATTAAAAATAGGTACAACCAGCCTAATAGCTTGAGTGATATCTCAATACGTTATCATCTCGCATAGAGGTATAAATTGAAAGTGGGGAAACAAGTCAGGTTCTTGGATATAAAATGCCTAGCACTAAGGGCTGCGTACTGAGATCAGGCTTCTTATGCCTAACAGCAGATAAGAAAAAAGAAAAGGCTAATACAAAGAAAAATTATATGCCACTAAAATTATATTGTTAAAATGACATATTCTCTTATAAAAGAAAAATTGGTTCACATTTACTAACCTTTAAGTCAAATCTGGAGTCAGCGATTTTTCCTTGCATTAACATGTTTTCACCTGTCTTTTTTCACTGTTCCTTTTGAAGGTGAAATTATGATAAATCATTGTTATTAATATTTCTAATGGCAAAAGGAGCATTCTGTATGAGTGAATAATTGGAGCTAGAATCTGAACAGTTGGATCCTGTTCCCAGGTTTATGACCGGCTCAGGGTATAAAGCGGAATATACACACTTAATTAAAAGACTTCTTGTTCTTTTCCCAACCTTTTCCACCCAAAGCCCTATGTCTGGAATTTAAAAAAGCTGTTAAAGGAACTTAGATTCCTAAGTGCAAATCCATTATAACTAGTCAGTAAAAACTGTAATAAGATGCCCATTCCATTTAAGGGGAGGAGAAGGGTCTCTATGAGAGGCAACTGACTCTTAAAGGCTTGTAAATCTAAAATGTAACCCTTTAAGGCTCTTGTAGCTCTAAGGCAGAGGAGCACCCAGAAGAGAAAAGAGTCAGATACAGGACAGATGCTGTGGTCCTCAGGAATGGCTACTGCCAACGTAGAGCGCCCAAAAATGAATGGTACATTTGAAACCCTGTGGTTTCTATAGGCTTATAACAGAGATTTTTGTAAAACTCAGCTTTCTCCCACTTGCACCATGTTTTATAAGTTGTCATCCTATGGAAGATGTGGCAAGGGAAGTATCTCTAGTTTGAGCCTAGTCTATAGGGAAAGTCCAGACTTCCCAGGAGAAATTAGGTATCCCAGTTTAAGGTTACAGGTACTCTGACCCAACACTGCCTGAACAAGAAAGGCAAGGACACTGACCGAGCACTTCTCATTAAGAAAGGCTGAAAACCTCTGTGTCACATAGTGTGGTCTGCCTGGATCAGTGCATCTCCTAAGAGGGAACATGAGACAACAGAAAACAAAGCTGCACCTGGAGAAATAACAAATTTAGAGTGGTTTGGCTGCGGCAATTTATACTCAGAAGACCTAGGACCAGAGCTCACAAGATATTTACAGGCAAAGACCAGTGTTATCAAACAATAGCTGTTTGTGGTGATCAACATCCTGATCAACATCAGCTTACCAACATTGTTGAGTGTGGCTTTAAAATGAGAAATCTTCAGCTTTCTTTCAAATAACAGTCTTTACAGACCCTTTTATATTTGCTAACTAATGAGACCAATTTCACCTCGTGGAATGAAGCTTTGCCCGTTCAAGTATTTCCTCAAAAGCGGCTTCGCTTTATGTCCACCCAGGATTATATTCTCCCTGAGGTTTTACCTTTATATGTAGTTTAATTCCTACCCTGACTTTGCAGTGAGTACTAATATGTCTCTTTGTTCTCTAAGACAAACATTTCTTTTACTTAGCATGAAGCACAGGGCTAACAGGTCAGGTCTCTCAGCAGACTAAGGTTTCTCAAGCCATTTTGATAATGTTTATGAAGTCCAGAGGTAGCAGTGAAATTACACCTCAGTGATGCCTTCTTTAAAACTGGGAAAGAGCTATCACACAAAACTCAAGTGCATGCACTTTTCTGTATAAAACAGGAGGAGGAATTCCTGCATCCTCCCAGCAATAACAAAGTACACATGAGATCTAAAGCTTTAAGTGTTGCATTTAAATCTATATTTCATTTTTTAAAAAGCCCGCTTACAGAAACATTGGAATACCAGATGTATAGAGCTTCCACCTACTACAACCAGAAACCTAATTCCCAAGGGGGGAAAAAAAATAAAAGAAAAATTAAAAACCTTTCAAAGCAGATCTGGCTGGTATCCTGTTTATGGCATCTGACTGGCTTGGTGTTCTCATGATAGGTGTTCTGCATAACCTGAACAGTTGTTCTCTTTAAATGAGCTACAAAATTAGAAAAAGAACTTCAAAAACTGAGGAAATTGTAAGCCTTTTGGTGCTGAACATGCAGACAACTTAAGATAAGGCTCTGCAAGGTGTGAGTTGCCAGGGCTCTGTTCCTCTCAAGGGATTAAGCCTAACCCGAATGATGGCACTCAAGAGTGTCAACACTCATTATTCAAATTCTGATCATCTCAGCCTGTGAGACAGGAAAGGTTTGAAGAACTGCTGAAGAAAGGGAAACTCTGAGGAAAAGTGTTAGGAGATGGACAGGAGAGCAACACAGAGAATAAATAGTGCTCCCAAAATCTAAATTGTGAGCACGCGCTAAATCCCAAAGGAGGTGCCTAAATAGCTGTGGCATCTCTTTATTTGGCTCCTGTAAGAAGGTGTTACTATGTTTCATCTTTGTATATAGTTTTCTGGTAACAGCAGTGGGAAATTCTCTTTGGATTAAAGTGGGACAAAGTTCTGAACACAGATCCCTGCCCAGGCCATAATTAGAAATGGACATTAGCCACCTTCAAGTCAAGATGGCCTGACCACCTTGAGTTCTAGGGAGTAATCATTGTATTGGCTGCTGAAGGGTTCACATACAGAAAACTAAGTGCAGGTACTGAAGGATAAAACAAGGATCCAAAACCTGAAAAAAATAGCACCACTAAAAATAATGAAGGTTTTTTAGTGACACTTTTCAAAGCATGCAGCAGGAGATGAACAGATGGAGCCTGTGTGTATTTCCAGGGTTCTGTTTTGAACTTTTTGCTTAGACGGCCTAGGGGTAAAATTAACACTTAATAAATATGAAGTTTTCAAATATTTATTGCTTTGAAAGAAATTGCTCCCAAATAAAAGTAAGAGTTGACATCAGTCAAAATAATCCCAGAGAAACATCTTTGTCCAATCCTCAGGAAACCTTGCCATTTTTCTTACCCTGGTCTCCCACCTTTCCTTGTCATTGTTTATTTGTTTGCATATCTATGCTCATTTATTGTCAGCACTTAATAATTAATCTCAAATTAACAAGTCTCCATCATTACAAAACATGCACCATCCCTCAGATCAGTTGTGTGGTCTCAGATGAACAGAACAGTAACAAACACCACATGTACTCAGCAATTTTTGTCTAAATTGCCTTGGCACTTCCGGTGAAATTCATCCTCGGTGGCTGCAGCATAAGGAGAGCAGGAAAACCTGAAGGTCAGTTTTTTGAATCTTCCTTCTGAGCACCACCAAATGCCTATGTGCAAAGGAGATTGACTTTCATCTTCATCAGCCACTGCAATGGCAGTTCTGAATCTTCCAAGCAGCCATCAACAATGATCCTTGAAGACAGGAGATTAATGAGAGCTTAACCTCTCTGAATGTCAGGCAAAGAGTCCATTGTCTCTGGACTCCTTTGTCAAATATGAAGATGCAATATGCTCCCAATATTATTTAGAACAGAGTATTAGGGATCAGTAGGGTAAATCTGCATGTCTTCAGCAATGTTACCAGCCATGCAACATTAATCAGCCTAACAATGTTAGTGAAAGCTGGGGTAGAATTTGAGGCATACTGCTGCACAGAAAAGCAGCATATAAGCCAAATCTATCTGTGCCCCAAAAATAGCCAACCAGAACGGTGACCCAAAAGCACTGCTGAGTCATGGGTCAGCCTGACAAGGCTGTCCTTAACCCTGCATGCCCTGGTACTTGTAGGGCACAGGAGGGTCTGAGGTGTACAAGAGCTTTCTGCTGCCTCTCTCTCCTCACTAGAGGCAGGGTAAGGGACAACCCACTGCTCCCCTTCTGGCCAGGAGAAACCAGCACAAGGTCTGACAGCTCAGATATTAACAAGGTCTAATGGAAGAGCAATATAGGTCTATCCCACACTAGCCTGAGATTCAGCTGAAATGTTGAAAGGACAGTGCAAGACATTCATCAAAACACAAGTGCTGCCTGTAAAAAATTACAGATTTAAATCTTAAATGTTGTAGGCATGTTGGCTCTGCATTAACATTGTGATTCTGATGTCATTAAAAAGAATTACATTCAGCACCTCTCCTCAATGTTTAATTATCACAAGCATTGAAGCAAGGCATGTAACACCACATCCCATAGTACTTAATAGGAAAATAACATATTGTTACTGTACTTATGGCAGTCTACTTCAATTTCATAATTTTCAAAACAGTAAGGAGGAGGAACATAAAAAGAACTGAACGATGCTGTCAGACTTAAATGGATGCTTGCAGTTACATTTTTAAGAGTGGAATACCTGAACACAGGCAGATTGCTTCTTTATAAATGTGTACAGCAATAATGCTGGAGAATGTTTTGTGGAAAGGATACTCACACAGATCAGCTTTTTAGTCCTTGATTAAAAAAAATAATGATCGTTTCACTACAATTTTCATAGTGGCAAAACCACATTCACGCTGTGTCTTTGTGGATCTATGTAAAACAGGCTTGACCCCTGAAGTCACTTTTTAATAATTAACTCTCGCTAAGTTCATTAAACACTAATTGAAGCTACAGAAGAAAAAATTGTGAAGTATATGCAGACAGACAGAAACACCAAATGTGATTAAAGATACTGACGGTGGTATATATGTGCAATACAGTACACATATTATATAGATTTCAAACTCAATTCCATAGAGATTTTTAACTCTTATATACCATGGTAGATTCTACCATGTTCAGTGCTCCTAAAAGTTTTATATAGAAAGAGTTGCAAGCTAAATGTCATAGACATCCTAACCAATAATCTTTGGAAATATCTAGAGAAGTAGATTCCAAACTGTAAAAGATGCAGCCTTTCTGAAACATCTTTCAGTGCTTTGAAATTAAATAAAAAATGAAGAAAGAGAATCAACAGTCTTGAGAGTCCACAGTTTCAAATTAAATACAATTTGCAGATTTATATAAAAACATTGATTTAAATATATCTTTGACAGTTTTCAGTGTTCAAAGACAAGTTACTGAAAGTTCATTTTATTCACTCAAGAGTAAAAAAAAAGTAGAGGTTTGTGTTAATCAATAAAAGGAGCATTTGATTACAACTAGGTCAGATAATATGAACTGAAATATTACAGTTCACTGCTTTCCAGCCTGTTACACCTCAGAACCCAAAATATTTCAAGTTTGCATTCAGACTCCAAGGTACCACACTTGCCCTTCCTAGTTTCTGTGCCCATGGATTTCTCCCACCCACCACTGAAACATGGAAACTGCTTCCTTGGGTGGCACAATGCTCCAACAGCATTTCCTCAGACAGACAGAAAAGGACTAGGAGTCTGAGTCTGGGTCTCAGGAGACCAATCCTGCCACTGCCTGCTGCATGACTCAGGGCAAATCAATCAACCCCCCTGCTGCAGCGTTAACATCAGCAGTAACGAGCTTTGCTGCTATGCTAGAATGTAAAAGCTCCACATCTGAGCTTCCTGAGCCCAGATGTTTCCTATCCAGTAGGATGTTTGCAGAAGAGATGAGTTCAGAGCCTTGTTACTCAGGCTTGTCATAAGCCAAATTAGTCCAATGAAGTTGAGGATCTAGTCAGTATTTGGTAGTCAGTAGCTTACAGAGTGAGGCTCCAGTTTCATTAGGCTCCTCTAAAGATTACTCTAACACAAACTATGTAGAATGAGAGAACGAAAAGAGCCTGTGGTGTTTTAACCTTTTGCAAAATTCACATCAATTGGAATGGACTTCAGCTCTGCTCTTTGATCCAGCTTCCACAAACACTGTTACTTTTTTCCTTGCTATTTTTTCCTTGTTACTTTTTTCCTTGTTACTTTTTTCCTTGTTACTTTTCAGTATTCTAATTCTAGGGATATTGTAAGAAAGAAAAAGGCAGGAAGAAATTAATGGAGCGGAGAAAAACCTAGAGGAAAGTAGGGAGCCCCATCAGTTGTGGTGGTCCCAGAGGTTTTATAATCTATGTCAAAAGAGCTCTGCCTGGGAGCGCATTGAGATCCTTAATCTAGGAGCCTATGCTTCTTGCACCTCAACAGGCACAAGATCTGGATTTGTATCAGCTCTTGCTCTCATGTTGCTGAGGTGGTTTATATATGTTATATATGTTTATATATGTTTATATGTTTATATGTTTATATGTTCTGTTTATAAGCACATCACACACTGGAAGGTGGGTTTGATGTTCTCTGGGAACCACCACTGCATGGCAACTCCATGCACTTGAAAATACACTTTTCTATTTAAAAAAGGATATATATATATATATATATATAAAAGGTGGTTATAGTATCAGTTTTCAAGCACCAAGAGACACTGAGTTCATGCTTTGCCGAAAACTTAAGTCACTTAGATTATACCTACACAGACTTCTAGGTCATCCCCACACCCATTTCCATTGAAACAAATTATAAGCTCATTTTTGACATTTTTCCCAGATGCAAAAGCACAAAAGTGGCAGTTCTGCTGAAGTAGAAGGGGTAAGTAAGTTCTCATGCAAGGAAGATATGGGATACCCCATCACACCTGGGAATGCACTTGGAAATCCATCCAATTGTACATCCAATTGTACATCATGCACAATTCTACAGTAATGGGAATGCAGAATTATTACTAGAAACATTGTGATATCGAGAAAGTAATTTCTCATTTTCGTAAGTAAATTGGGTCAGTCATTTTCCCATTAAAGGTAATGCATATCTTGAGAAATGGTAAAAACACCACTGATCTGAAATCCAAGAGAACAAAATTATGTCCAAATCACAATATTTTTACTTTTGTCTAGTTTTACATTATCTTAAGTTGGTAAACAACCAAACTTTTCTTAGTTTTAAAAAAATATCTATTTCTGGATTTAGATTTGGCATGCCACATTCAGTCAGTGAAACCCCTGCTAATAACAGCTAGTCTCTCATTATTTAAATAAAAGAGTTTCACCATAGTTCATAATAATAGAACAATAAAAGAAAAAAAACTGTAAAAGTGAGATGCAGCAATTCCTTGGAGGTTATACATGCAAATTGCCCTGAATCTGAACAACACTTCAACAAGAAAAGCAATATTTTGGGACAACAGTTCTGCTTTTGTAATGAGCCTGTAAAATTCATTCCACTGAAATAGCTACAGGTATATTATACCCCATGAACTATTACAAAATTAAACTTCATAAGCAATATGCCAGTGCTTTGTGTGATGCATTTGCTAAAAGAATCATTCAATTTATCATGTTTTCCTGAAGCGTTATGAGACAAGATCTTTGAATAAAACTCATTTCATTAGGCTACCTTGTTACACTGGAAGATAAGATCTACACTTGACTAAAGACATCATTCCATCATACCCATAATCACCCTACCTGGAGAAGTAAACATTCAGGACCTTAGAAAAATGGCATTGCACTGCCTCACTAATGGTACTGAAGGAATACATTAAAAAAAGGGTCCAGATGGACATAGTGAAAAATTATCTGAAAGCAAATTCAAGTACACAAAAATCTCTTCTGCTTGTACTGGGGACAAGTTGTTTAGGCCAGGCATTCATCCCAGGCTGGGCAAATAGCAAAGAGCAGTGCAAGATGGTTAAAAACCAGATCAAGGGGTAATTCCTGCATGGTGTCCACCTTGTTTTCCCATGCCAGTTTAAAAAGGATCAAACATTTCTGTCTATCCAGTCCTCACTAGGAGGGTCCTGCTAGACTTACAGCGACACCTACATTTTCATAGTTTATTTCATTAAGTATGCCTGAAGGCGATCTGAGTGCTGGTCCAAGCTGTGGCACAAATTTCCTCTGTGGCTTTGGGTTTAATTTTTCAGTGCTTCAGTTTCTCAGCCTATTCAGAGGAAACATAATATGTCCCTTGAAGGCAGGTGCTGTGGTGATATTTTTGGTCATTTGATGCATTTAGATACCAGGAAACAAACAATTCAGAGGTTGCAGAATTTGAAGTCTGATGCATTTTTTCCATTTTTCCTTTGTTAAAATGTTATAAGACTCAACACTAAATATCTCCCTGCCTGCTGTTATGTGAATGAAAGGTAGCTCCAGTGAAGTCAACACATTCAAAGCCAAGGCAGAAGCAGAGCTCTGGCTTAACAAACTACATTTCCTGTTTCATATGTAAAAGGTCCTGTGTCGGCCTCATGTCAGCTTACATGGTGTACAATACAGAAAACCTCATTTCCAAAATTTCCCTAGGGAAAGTCAGCATCCCAAAGACCTCTAATGAAACATGGGACAAGACCTACATGCAAAGCCAAGGTGTTTCCAGACAGAATATTCGATTCTCCTGTGCCAGGACTCATGCTGATGGCCACCCAATAGTTTGGTGAGAAACCTGGAAATCTCTTTTTATTTTCCTGGCTTACTTTTAAGCCAAATAAATTCCTCAGTCAAGCTTGCATGGCTGTTCTGGGCAGCCCTGAATGGAGAAGACAAAAACACATTATTGTGAAGAAAACTGGGAATAGTTTTATGTGGCATGGGAACAACTTGTTCTGTTACAATCTTAAACAGGATTCTAGGTGGATAATTAAATATGTTCAGAGAGATTTCTTCCATTGCTATTTCATCTCTAAGTTGCAAGTCTCCACTTTTTTCAAAAGCATTTTTAATTATGTGGTTTTGTTGAGCCCTTGTTTATAAACACCACTAATGGGTCTGGTAAGGGAGATTGTTTTCTATCAAAAAAATTATTTCTGGATAAAAACATTAAGAATATTTTCATTTCCTTCAAACTTCTTTCTGCTTGAAAACAGGTATATTTCTTTTTGTATATTACTATTTTTGCCTTTCCACATTTATGTTTTTTCATGTTCTTCCCCTCTTCCTCCTTTATGTCCTTTTTTTTTTCCATTTTGACAGCAGGAGAGAGAGAATGGAAAAGAAAAGGTATCCTTTTCTTAGTGAAAAAAATTTGTGTGGAATACTACTTCTGATTAACATGTTCATACTTTCCTCCAAAAAACAGGCAATTTTTACTTGTTCTTATGTCTTGGTAAAGAAATATTTTTTTCAAATCACTCTGATCTGCTATTCCTGACACTTAGTTGCAGAAAACCTTCATATCCCTTGCAAGATTACTACCCAGCAAATAAATGCATTTAACTCACATAAGCTGTGGATGTAACCCCAGAAGTATTTTTTTTGTCTTTGCCTTCTACCTAATCCTCACACGAACTCTTTCTCCAGACTGAGGAGAACCGAGCAACAAAGTTTTTCACTTACAATGCATGTAAGACTAAGTTACAATTCTCATAATGATATGTGCATTTAATCCTCATTGTTACTCATTCTGGTATTCATTATATGGATTTTTGATTCAATAGAGTATAAATCAGCCAGTGTGAGAATCTGTCCTGGAAATTTTAAATTGACTCAAATTTCAGAATAGCCAGCAAGAAGTGAGCTGTGAGCTTTTTTTTTTTTTTTTTTTGAAGTCCTTGTTTGATGAGGTGCCTGAAGGAAATGCATTCCCTCTGTCCCAGCTAAGCCACAAGAATCCAGGGAGAAGCAAAGGATGAAAAAGCAAGTGAGCAAACCTCCTTCAGAGAGCTACATGCTTTGCTGATGGTAGAATTTGAACACAGCACAAAGAGAGGGCTCAGGGACAGAGAGTTTCCATTTATCCAGGTTGGATTGTGTCAGGGTGCTATTAAAGGCACTATGTCTACACTATGCATTTTTTGATGAAGAAATTATATTTTTACCATAAATGTGGTTCAGTGCTTTGCTGTGGGTTTCTGATAGGGATTTCACCAGGATGTCCACTTACAGGGATTTCACTTACACTGTTATGTAAGGCACATATTCAGCTGAAATACAGAAGTATGATTTTTAATGGTAGGAACCAAAGAAAGGCAAATATCTAAAAAGCCCAAGTAAAACACAGTTAACTTATAAAGCACTTGATTTGTTAGGATGGGAATATCACATCTTGACAAATGACTCTGTCCTAAAACCCTTCTTCAAGTGCCACCACAGATGGCCACTTCTGAAGCTCTGAAGACAGGGATAATATCTTAGTATTCACGGAAGCCTCATAGGCTGCAGGCAGGTCAGGCAGACACATTTTAAAGATCCAAGGTCCTGTCTTACAAAAAGAAAGAAAACATGAACACACCATAGAAAAGAAACTGAATATTAAATGAGACCTGAACATAAAGAAAAACAATGAGAAAGGTGGTGAGAAATATAACCTCATGAAAATGCTTTCCAGCCTTTTACAAATTACAATCCTTGAAACATTTTTCAGTGGTGCTGCACATCTTTACAAGACAAATTCAGCATTATTAACAATAGGTTTGGTTTTCTTAGTCACTTTCTGTGATTTTCTTAGAAGCAGTCCATTGACCCTCAGGGTCCATGGGTAACCACTGTGATAGTATAATTATGATTTACTAAGTACGAAGGGAAAAATTTTCAAAGACCGGGGCTAGAATTTCACTTTGTAAATGGAAGTAATAATATTCAAAGTAACACAATTATATTCAAACGTGGCATGCTTAGAAAATGTAGGGACACATAATTTCCTAATCATTTACTATAAATGTCTTTATCAGGAACAAGATCCTGCTACAAAGAATTCCCCTTTACTCTCATACTGAACTCTGTCTGTCTTGTATTCAGCAGCATTGTATATATACTTTTAAGTTAAAAAACAGCCATATGATATGAGGCCATATCCTCAGCTGGAGTAAATCAGCTCTACTGAAGCAACAGAGCTGTGCTGATGTACACCAGCTGAAGTTCTGGCCAATTTTTCACAATAACAAGTGCTTTGAAGTGACCAGAGCTACAGCTTCTTAACAACCTGATACTGCAGATGAATGTAAATCTCACAAGTCATTTCAAGTTCCTGATCTCCCATTTCTATTGAAAATAGAGCCATCAAAAAAGTGATGTATTGCAACTCATTTTTATTGTCCATGAGGAGGGTGCAGGTGAAAGGAAGCAAAGGCCAGCAAGGGCATGGGGCTAGAGTCTGTTTCTGAAACTGCCAAGACAACAAAAATGTAGGTGTCAGCTTGCCTCTAGTTCATGCTGTCTCGCACAAGCCACCCGAGCCAGGTGAAGGTCACGTTGCTATCACTTGGCACTTCAGAGTCATTTACATTTATATGTAATTGTTTTTTGAGTGTGCATGTGTTCAGAGGAGCTGGATGGCTTGGGAATTGGTAATAGGATATCAGAGCCTGTCACCAAAAGGCCACTAGTTCAAAACCAGAGCAGTTGTTGGAGCACCCAAAAGGTGCTAAGTTTCTGCTAGCTGCTCTGCAGCTTAGGCAAAATTAGTTGATGATTTCAGCCTGGACATGCGTCTGTATCACAAAATAGCTCTGCTGCTGCAGAGCTGTCAGAAAGGACATCATGTGAATATTGTCAACAGAAAGGTCAAGGGCTCATGGTGTGAGTGTGCAGACGACCTCTTCCTCTCACCCCAAACAGTCAGTTTTCTAGATGGCCTAAGAGACGTACTGCTGGAACAATACAGGAAATGTCACCCAGCTGCTGCCCTTGCTAGTAGGCTTCTGGAGGTTAAAGCATGACATCAGACCTGTGGATGTTAAACCTCATGCCTTTCAGAATCATTTTAAAAGCCTGAATGAAGGGCTGTGATGACAGTAATAAATAAACATGCGGAGAAACCTATAACAGGCTTCGAAAAAAGCATTTGCAAAACATGTGGCTCAGTACACCTCTCTTACTAAATTTTGCTGACAATGCCAGCAGGTGCCTGGTGGCAGAATTACTGATTTGTATTTTTTTCCCTAGCATCTATTTTACTGACTGTTCAGGGGGAGGGGGGGTGGTTTCCCTAGCTCTATAGGATTTATGCCCTTCACTAAGCACCTGCTTCCCATATAGAAACAATTATTTGGGTTTGTCTACCTTGCAGCAGAATTAAGAAAGGGATGGAGCCCAACACACCTATTTAGCTACCAAGAATCTCAGACTAACGGAAAGCCATAATTAGGCTCCTTGACCTCAGCAACACAAATTAAAGGGTGAAACCTCCCTCTGTGCTGCAGAAACATACTGAGCCAAAGTCATTTTGCACTGAGCAGCATCAGCAGAAGCTGATGTCAAGGCTTTCACTACTCTCCTCTCCTTCCAAGACAGTGTAGGCTCAGCAGGGAGCAGGCTCAGTTCCACCTGCTTACAGATGATAATGCACACACTATTCACAGAAGGCACATGCACATCCCTAATTTTCTCCCTAAATTAGGTAGGTGGGCTAGAAAGACAGCAATCTAGCCATAACACAGAGTTCAGAGCTGAGTAGCTCATGACGTATTTGCCCCATCACTAATTGTGATGGGGCAAAAGCCAGCTCCAGATTACCCGTTCCTCTGGATCTGCAGTTCCTGGTACATAAACTGAGTAGAAAAAAGCTGGACCTGCCTGTAGGAGTCTCAGTCACCTCTCTAGACTGAAGTGTGCCTGTACTTGCAGAGGTGGGGCTTTACACTATAGAGGTACAGAAATGGGATTGAAGCCCATCACTCGTCATACCTCAAGAGAACTTGGGCACAAGTCAGAGCTTTGTATCTTTTTGTTTCAAGTAAACAGTCATCTCTCAGAGTTTCCTGAAACCTCAAAAATATCATTCCTGTGCCTACAACTGACCACCTAAGCTCTACCACACTTTGGGTCTCAGAGCAAGTAAAAATATTAAAATATCTTTCTTGTTATTGCCTTGGAAAATTTCCATATCTTTATTCTTCTGTGGTTGTTTTTACACTTGCACAGATGATCAAACACTTCAGATGTATCAAAAACAGCAAAAACAGAAACAGATGTATCATGGCAAAGCAGGTGGGTACAGTTATTAACCAAATCTGGTGTCTGGAAGAAGCTGGCAAGCACCTCTCCTTCTGGAAACAGAAATTAAAATGGTTCCTGTTTATGGTGACTAGCTGAGTCCAGGCTTACACAAAATTAACCAAAAGATATTTAAACGAGCAAAAGCAGTCACAACAGTAACCACTGGCATGAGCAGCTGGATCCCATTCCCGTTGAAAGTCCCAACATCAAAAATTTCTACTTGTTTGCCAAGTTACTTACAGGCAGCTCAGGGGCAGATAGTTAAAGACCAGTTTACTTTCAAGGGGATTTCCTAATCATAGTTTTCTCCTGTTTCTGAAACTGGCGTAATTTCTGCAGCTGGTATACAGTATTGTGAGGTCAGCCGTGATGTGGTCACCACATCATTATACACACTGCTTAAATATTTGGGGGCTATTGTAAATTGCACCTTACATCATCTTGTTTCCTAGTTTTTTATTGAACAGATCCCCAAAAGGTGTCTGCAGAAGGTTTACTAGTGTACTTTATATTACAGTAGTATGTACAGGCTGTTATTGAGCACTATTCAAGCATGGAGCAAGAGAAAGTCCCAGGTCTCAAATTTCACATGCAAGATTGTTAGAGGAGCACTGGGTTGGGAGGCAAGACAGTGGCAGAGGCAAGGAGAAGTCCATGGGCTCCTGATACCCACTTAGCATCTTCCCTCCTGAAATTCATTCATGCCACTGGGTCTTCTTCCTGCTGGAACCTTTTGTCCTTTTCGTCTCTTTATTAGTCTGTGGTTAGTGTGATGCCTAGACAAGCCACAAGTGGAGTGTGAATAGAAAGTTTTGAAAAAGAGAAACTCTCTTTCTCTTTTCTCTGCAGATGTTCAAATATTTGCCACAGCATAGACAGGAGACTGGCCCACCCCATCACCTTCTCTGGTTCCAACCCCAATGGAGTTGTGTCCACAAGGAGCAAACCAACACTGAGTATTCCTCCAGCTCATGATCTCCATTTGCAAATGCTGCATGTGGGCCTCACCTATTATGAAATCCTGTTATGCACAGGTGGGATTTTCCTCAGGACTCAGCTTGTGAGAACCTAATGCTGAAAGCAAACTGACAATTTAGAAACTGAAAACCATCTTTTTCCTCACCGGAAAGTTTTCCTCACTGTGGGACTGAGGAAAGCTATTTGTTCTAGATCCTTTCCAAGTAATAAATATGTGTTGCACTTGTTCAAGTTGAGCCCAATAATATTATACCAAGTATTCCATCTAGCTGTGCTCACACATAGTTAAAGGAAGTTGTAACGTTTTTGGCAATGTTTTGTAGAACATAGGTACAGCACGATGGAGTGAATGGCTACGTATCAGCTAAGCTACTCAGGCACATTCAGCTAGAAACTGACAGTGGTTTAATTCAGAAGCTATTGGTAATACTATCAGGAATTATCTTTGAATTAGAATCAGGGTAGCAACATCATGCCAATTCTGAAGGAAGCAATCAGTGTACCAGACTTTATTCAGAAAAAAACACTGTTCACAAGATGAAGTTTTTCAGTTCCTTTCACATTAGTAGGCAAGTTGATGCCTAAAGTTTTAGCTTTTATATTTTTTAGATTCTGTACTGCCTTAGTGTGTGACTCTGAATTTCATATAAAGTGTTAGCAAGCTCTCTTCACAGCATAGTTAGACAAAACAATCCTTTTCCAGCCTGAGAACCCAGGACACCATTGCAGCTCTTAGCTTTAGCAAGAAATATAAACAACAGTAAATTGAGGAAAGCAATCTGAGAGGATGAAACTTCATAACCTGAAGCTGTAATTGAACAATTGACCCCAATATGTAAATGGACCAAAACTTATAAAAATATGAAAACTCATGGCCGGTCATCCATCTTGTGTCCATCTTGGATCCATCTTGGGTGTAGCCACAGCCTGGCTCTTGTACTGCCCAAGGTATATCCTTTGAAGGCCTTTCAATAAATACCTACTTTATTCCTTTAACACTGTCTAGCCTCTGTTCCAGGTCATCCTCTTTAGGCATCAAAGTCACCACAAGAATCTGTTATTCAGGCAATGTAGGAAGGTATAAATTAAAGACTAATGAAGATGAGAATCCAGGGGACATAATCTGAAATGAAAGAAGTACTGAAGGAACCCAAAGTACTTAGGGAATAAACATGAGAAGAAACTCAGTAAGGGCCATAAAATGTGTAAAAGTTCTAGTCTGAAAAGAAGATAATCTCTTCCTCATACGTGTGTTTTGAGAACTTGCAAAATGTGGGCAGAAGTAATGGATGGAAGGATTCAACCTATATCCAGGAGGCTCTTTCTAACAGCAGGGACTGTGAAGCACCAGAACAGACTGTTTGATAAGGCCATGGTGTTAGCATCACTGCAACTTAGATAAACGCACACCAGAATGAGACAGACACCATGGTCCCTTCAATTCTATGATTTCCTGACATCCCACAGCAGGTAATGTTTGCCTCCAGTATTGCTCAACTAATTCAGCAAACCTGTGGGTTAGGACATGACATACTGCTCCAAATACACTTCTGCAATAGCACTGCCATAACCTACTGTCTCTGCTGCGCTGCACAGCCAGCTGTCTAGGGGTCTGTGAATAAAAAGAGAACTAAAACTCACATCCAAAAGTCTCTTTGTTTTACAGTAACATTGCATTTAGGATACAGACAAGATAGATAGTGAGCACAGAAATGTTACATCCATGGTACACAGTGGAAACATTCATATTAGTACGGTGGAGATTTCAAAATATTTGGAAGACAGACACTGAACCTTTAAGACCTGGGTACTTTTCAGAAACAAGAGTCTGAATCGGTTAATTAAATAGTAATTCATAAAAATTGATTTCCAGGATTTTAATTGGATGAGGGGTAAATTATACTGAAATATTTATTGCTTGTTACTAGATGGTAAACATTTTGAAGGCTGGAATAAAAGATTTCTGTCATTCTAGTATTCACTAGCACTACCACACATTAAAAAAAAACTTCTCCAGTGTGCATGAAGAGAGTATGCCATACAGCGTGGTACTGCTGTTATGAAAAAAAATCCTTAAATATTAAAATGGACTCCCACGCATGGTCTTACTTCTGGACAAGAAGCAGCCAGCTGATATGAATGTTTGCAGTTTACTCACAAAAGAAATAGGAAGTTCCTTGAGCTACTCCTGCAGAGAAGTGACTAACAGGCACAGCAGAGCCTCCTGAGATAAAAAGAAACCAACCCAAACTTTCATATGCAAAACTAATCCAAAATAAACTGTTCTCTAAGGCTTATAAATATTTAACTTTTCCTCTTTAAAATATTGCCTATACTTGGTGATGGCAGGGACCTGAGATCCCTTCCAGTTTTACATCTTGCCTTTCTTATATTCCTTTTTTCTTTTGGTCTCTGACTTTTCTACATGCAACATCCACCAGACTTAGGAGAAATAGAATGTCCACAAGAAAGTGGCTAATGTTTTCAGGACTTACAACTTGATCAAAAGCATAATGAAATTTTTTCCCAGCTAATTTATACCCTAAAAATCTGTAAGTGTTTGAATTATTATATGTTTACCTGAGATTGCAGGGAGCTGTGCTAGGTGAACTGGTGAGTTTGTTTAATATTGTGGTTGTTTCTGTGAACGATAGTTCATTCAAACAAACCAAACAGAACCTACAAGCAGATGAGATTTGCTCATCATGCACCCAAATGTCTTTCTTCATGGGACAATACATGCTATTTTTCAATGGTCAATTCCATGAAAATAAATACATTTTATGATCCATGAGACCAATAAAAACTAACTCAGTTTGAAAGATTAATTTCAGTTTTCAAATAATCCCACTGAAATGAGTGTGAAATACCTACAGATGAAAAATTATTCATAGAAATTATTCAGACAATAGTTTCAAATAACCAGCAAATGTGAGAAAAACTGCAAACTATTAACACACAATTCACACGCCAGAAAAGAGGCAGTGTATGAAATAAATTACTCAAGACAAAGAGTTTTACTGCTGGCTTTTTCCCAAGCGGTGCATTACCAGCAGCACCCTTTCACAGACTAGATCACTGATGAGATGGGTTTAATAGCACACAACTTACAGAGAAAGTTTACTCACACTGGCCTGCAACCTTGAGGCACCAAAATAGAAGTTCTAGAATGTTTTTGTAAACAGCAGACTAGGAAAGACGTGTTACTCCAGAGGACCATTCACGGCATCTGGCTGGGGCTCATATTCTGTTTGACCCATCTAGAGGAGGCCACAGAAGGAAACATGAGTCTGTGCTACTAATTTAATATGCATATTAAGGACCTAGAGTGAGATGTTGTGAATATTTCTTATAGCATCATGGAGCAGACATTGTGGAAAAGCCAAGAGGGACCAATGTCCTACAAATGTGGAAGCAGAGAGAACCGGTCTACAAGGATCAGCAATATGCCACCTGATTTTCATGCAAGCAATCTCAAGAGAAAGTTACACAAAAACAGTAACAAAATCCTTCATCTACAAATATAAACAGATGTAGTGGCTGGTAACAGCAACATTTTCCAAACTGATGGATTTTTTATATGAGGTATTTCCTTCCCAGATCTTCTGATCTTCCATTTTAGATCTGAAGTTTTCTCTAGACTCTCTACAGTGTGTGTGTGTGGAAAAGAAGATCTGGTGAACTACTTGTGTTCCTCTGTGCTCTGTTCCTCATGACTCACACTGACCTTGCTGCTCTGGTCATGGCTGGAAAAATGGTGTTGGTAGTAATGCATTGGTGATACATCTTCAATTAATTCACCTATTGTTAATGGCAAAACTATTTTTTGCTTTTGACAACTTATGATCAATTAAAGATCATAGGATTCTTTGCTCAAGAAGAGCTGCACTAGTGACAGCACCTTGGCCAAATTTCATTAATGTTGTCTCACTGAGCTTCGTCTATGAAATCATTTAAAGAGGTTGTTCTTCCTCACTTCATCTCTTTAAATGGCTTTGGAGATTGCTCTGATCTGCTCAATAAATCCCCACATTCATCCATTCACAGTTAAGTAATGAGATACTTCTCCTTCTGTTTCAGAGTCACAACAAGTCCAGCATGACAAGACTCCAAGATCTCCAGCTCTCCTTCCTCCTAAACCTAAGATAATAGAAATCCCTTAAGGCTTCTAGAATTTATGTCTGCTAGTGAAGAAATTTCACAGAACAGAGTTTCAGCATGGTTTCAGCACTACCATACTTGATTCTGTATCTCAGTCTCAAACCTCAGCCTTCAAACAGACCTTAAACCTGATGTGGAAATTTTTCCAAATTTCTCCTCCATGTGCAGGCTGGTTTTTTTTTTTATTTTACCAAAACCAGTTTCCTCCTCTTTGCTGGTGAGATCTGCAAATGCTTAAAGAGGCACCTAAAATTTGCTTCCCAGGTTTAGCTTAGCTAGAAACAGATTAGGCACAAAGGAAAAAAAACCAACCCTTTATTTTCCAGAAAGATTTTCTTGCTAAAACTGTCCAGAAAAGTTAGGACACCAACTCCTCACCCCTGTCACACACAGATGGGATTACAGCAAAGGAGAAGTTCACAGTCTCCAGCAGAGAAACACTTTAAGGCGTTTAAAGGCACCCCATGAGCACCAGCTGGAGTTTGCAGCAGAGCAGCTGTTCCAGTATGTGGAAAAGGGGATTGCAGATTAAAACAGACAAGGCAGCTTAAGGGAGCATTTGGAGTGAGTTCCCAGTATAGGCATCCTTTTTCCACTTACAGCTTCTCCTAGGGAGGGAGAGTGGAGCATGCACTTGCTCCAAAGCCCAGGATGCACTAAAAGAAAGCAGATCAGTGTCTAAAAACTGCCAGCAAGTGCTGCTGCTGTCTTCAGACCCTCACCAGACAGTCATGAGGGAGCACCACACGTGTGGGGCAGACATAGCACCAGACACAGCTGTTGCCAGCTCCTTGCAAGTTGAAGGCCAGTGTCACTCCTCCGGTGCTTAGTAGGGCAGGATAAAAATGGAGGAAAGTTAATTTAAATACTAAATATACACACACATATGCACACATCTTTCAGAGGGAAGGAAAAGTAGGAGCTTACAAGAAGTCTTGTTTTTCCTCTCCTGTTCCTGGAGCAACACCTTACTCTTGTGGGTTTATGTGCTTCTTAGAGATCAGAAGATGGACACAGCTTGAAAACTCTCTGTGGACATCTGCCCTTCGTATATTCACAGGAGCAAACAGTTGCTGACACCAGTTTGTGTTCTCACACTTTGTTTTTGCACCTACACAGAGGCAAAGCTTGGGACTAGGAATGGTAGCTTCCTAGAGAGGTGGACAGCTGAGCTGGAACACAAAGAACCTGAGTACAGACTGAATTCCCATGTCCCAAAGGGCTTTTTAATGCATCATCTGGGCTGGATCCAAGCTTTATAGTTCAGGTTCTAACTCAGCCTGGACTGAGGTAAAGGGCTGAGCTCAGCCTGGGTGGGCATGTGCTCACTGCAGTCCTGCCCATCCTCCGGGAGCTTTCAGCAGGAGCATGGGACACTTGGACAAGTCAGCCATGAGGTGGGCCTCCTCTCAGCATGCTGGCAGCAGCATGCTCAACATTCTGGCTGGCACCAGAATATATTTTAGCACACTTTGAAGGATATAAAGAAAAACTCCACTCATTGTGAACCCCAGCTGTGCAGACATACACAGCATGTCTGACCCCACATGAGCATCCTTCATTTCTCAGAATTTTCCATGGACTAGAAAAAAGAACTTGCCCTCTTCACACCTTTTCCCCTCGTGGTAACACCTCAGATTCACAGAGGCTTTATTTCCCTTCTCTCTGCTGCCATTTTCTGTCACCAAAAAGCAGGATGTTCTTTGTGAGAACTCATTTGTGAGTGTGAAATGCCAGGATCAGCTCTGTGTCTCTAAAGAAGGTGGAGTCTGTCATGTTTGCTGCAATGTATGAGAGACAACTTCCCACAGTTAAAGCACTTTGACAGAACTTGGCTCAGGAAAACTGTCATCAACAGAAAGAAATCTGTTTGATTTGATACCAAACTTTTCATCTACTGCATTAACATCACTTTGGCTCATGATGGCATGCCAGTAGCATAGAGAAGTTCCCATTGTGATAGATGCTATGCAAACACATGACTTGGATTGCCTGCATTCAGGCCTGAAGTCAGCAATCAAAAACACAGCATTAACTTTACAGTCCCAAAATTCTTCTCAAAATACCACAATGGTTTATCAGACTGTCTTAAAACACCCCAAAAAAGCTCAAGAAATATCTGGTTATTATGGTCACCCACCTTTCTGATAAAAAACCGGTGGTTATTTACGGGGAGGGAATCACATTTGGACATATTGCATGGCAGCAGTGCTCAGTTCCCCTGCTCCAAAGGCATCCAGTGCTGGTGATGGTACTCTCTCCATCGCTGCGTGAGTTATTGCTCCATTACCAGCCTGAACTTGGAACACTGCTCAGACTGCAGCAATAACAAGACAGATAGGTCTTTATGAAATCTATACTATTAACACTATTTGTTTTGCCACGAGTTGACAACTTTAGTAAATTGCTCATAATTGGCTATCAAGGAAAAACACAGCACTGCTCGCCATTATTATGGTATTGATTTTCAATAATTGCTTTTTTGGGGCTGGGGGGAGTGCACATGTCGCTTTTGTGCTGTAAGAGAGCCTAGAAAGAAACTGGCTGTGTGCATCTGCTCTGTGTCTGGAACTTCATTGTGGCATTAAAAAAAAAAAAAATCAAACAATAGCATAAAATGTACACCAGGAGAAGATGAAACAAGATTTATTATTTTTTTTTCTCTGGCACTATATTTTAGCATTAAAATAAAAGAATGGAATTAACCATGTAGCTAAACACGGTGGTAACCCTGTAGGATATTCATGTTAGTCAAAGGCTGAAATACATTAACATTAAAAAACTCCATAGGGTTATTTTAAATATTCATTAGGAAATTTACAATCTTTGGTGTAATGGCTGAGGACTCCAGTGTTATTATAATTGGAAGCCAGGCCAGTGGAAAGTTTGTCAGCCATGGGAAAATAATCTGGCCCAGTTTCTGTTCTTCCATTAGAGACTCTTGATTATACTCTCTAAATATCAATCCTCTGAACACATCCACACACACATACCTGATATTACAGTGTTGTTATGTAGCATCACTCATTACCAGTTCTTCTACTCGTTGTGTCTTTTGTCCCTCCTTTTTTTTTTTTTTTTAATGTGCAGTCACGCCCATGGCCCAAAATGTACAATCTTCTAATTTCAGATGAAAGACTGGAGGAAGAGTTAGGAAGAGTGCAAAGAGTGTATAATGTCTCTCAACAGACAATTCTGAAAATTATTCTGGATAATTGCTGAAAAGCAAAAGCACTTAACACAAACCCAGGAAAATTGCCAGAAATCTTATTTAGAGATGACTCACTCAAAAGTCAGTTAACATGAGACTACAAACTGACCCAAGAAAAGAAGGGGTATTTCTGAGACATTTATTTTTCTTTTGCTTTTTCCTTTTTTTTTTAATTCATAATTTTTAAGATATAAACTAGCCAAAAAAGTCAGCATTCCTTCAGTTTCAAGCCTTCTGTTTCTCTGGACGCAGGAGAACTGCCTGAATTCTCTCTTCCTCACTTTCTTGTTCCATAGATGTCAAGCAATCACCATGAAAGACTGGGAAAGGAGAGTTCTGAAGATTTACCCCTCCCAGGAGATCTTTGCCCAGATTTGCTATAAAACTCAGCATAATCTTTGATCTTCCACTGACTTGTAGTCTTCTCTGTTACTTGAAACCCAGCATTATTATTAAGCTTAAGTAGATTGCTTTAAACTTTTAAAATATTTACTCTCCTGCCTCCCAATGGGATGTTAACAATAAAAAATAGCGAGGGCTTCTACATTTGTTTTTACTTTACATAAACGAATTAAGCAGTCTCTACGAGGCTCATTTAGACCCACAATAATGTAAACTGAAGCAATACAAAAGAGCCTCCACATCCATGTTTACAGAATAGAAATCCTACAGTTTTTGGAGGGGGAGATTTAGATAAGGTGCCTAACTCATCTTTATTCCCTGGACTGTGAGCAAACCTGGATAGGCCTCTCTGTTCATAAGGGAAACGTGTGACACTAACAGCTTGGTTGTTTGCTTTTGTATTTTTTTAGTGAGTTCAAAGGGACTCACTTGATTATATCCCTTCCCCCTCCCCCACCCTTCATCTTTCATAACCATTGTTTAATGAATTTTTATTAGAAAAGCATGGCTGCACTTATGAAAAAAGAAAATCTGTCTTTGAAACCAGGAGCAGAGTGTGTTTTCCCTGGCATTAGCCTGTTAGTTTTTAATATCAGGTTTGCACTGGAGTTGACTCCTGGTGCATTTTGGAACCATAAGCCAACAAAGTGAAGCTAATGGGAAAGGAAATAATACAGGAGAAGAGAGCCCCTTTTGAAGTGTGGGCAGGAAATCTGCACAACCCTCTCTCCTCCTCCTCCTCCTCCTCCTTCTCCCTCCTTATTCCCTACCCCCATCCCACGCAGTGTCCTCCTCTTCTTATAAAGAGTGTATTTTGCTCTTTATTTTTTTTCCAAAGGATGGGATTGAGAAAAAAACCCAGCTTAATATCAGCTTCCCAATCAGCAAAACTTATAGGGAAAAAAAATCTTCCTGTAAAAAAAGACAAACAAATCAGTAAACATAAGGAATAAACTAAGGACTCAACGCTGTAGTTTTGGACAAGGTGAAAGATGTGCCTTCAATCAAGCCAACCCCTGCATTATGCCTCCCCTGAAGCCCCTGAGAACCAACAGTATGCACAGTAGAAGATGCTGGAGCATGTTATGAGTGCCTCAGGGACCTACTTGCACTAACGTCATGTAAAAACACCAGGAAGAAATTGCCAGGCAGAAAGACCTCCAGCTCCTATATAGCATGCTGTTGATGCAAAGCATTGCCAGATTTGGTCACAGATTTGGTCGCAGCTATTTATTGTAGCTCTTTCTTTGCTGGTACCCCTCGTGAAGCTCAGTTTGGTTTGTGTAACTGTGAGAAGTCTGGGGTAATGCTGGTTGCCCCTTCCCTACTTCTCTTGGTCATAACTTCAGTGTTTCCCAGAGAGACAAGCAGTCAGTAGGAAGGCCTCTAGTTTAGAATCTTGGTTTGCCCACTTCATCTATTCAAAGCTGCATACTTTGTCACAGGCCTTATTGTGACACTTGTGTAAGTTCAACTATTTAACAGAAATTGAGCTCTAAAATGTCTTTGTGATTTTGTTGGTAACACTGCAAAAAAACCCTAGAAAGCCATAATCACACTTTCCTATCATATAGCACTGCCTAGGGAAGGAACATGGATGAAAAAAGCAGACCTTGCAGTGCTGGGAATCACCAAAGTATCAAGACATTTGAAAAAGAGATAATATAGAAAGAGAAAACTATTTCTGATTTTAAAAATGGAATACAGGAATCACTGAATTTTTCATGTCCACCATCCTTCAGCTTGCATGTTCTGACAATGTAAAATTATATTACAAGAACAACGGATATGTCTAAGACGGTAATACAAAGTGTTTTAAATGTGACTTATGCCAACAATCAGGGTTAATATTTAGGCACAGTTGTCCAAAATGGCATACTAGAACCTATTTTATCAATGTCAGAAATCCATCACCTTATTCTAACAAACCACCAATACAGTATTTCCTTGAGCATATTATCTAGGACTGACTCACTTGTAAGTTTCAATGGCTGTCACAGCAAAAGCATGGCTGGGACATCACCTGGTCAGTTGCTGCATATGCACTTATCACAGGCAGGAAACCCACTATGAGTTCAATATATTCGTTGGTCACAGGATGCTGGCAGCAACTCTTTGCTGCAGTTCCCAGAGGCCCCTGGACATTATGATCAGAAGAAAGAGGATCACTTCCTCCCAATGCCATGGTCTTTCTCAAAACCTGTTTCTTCATAGAACTAAGACTAAATACTTGCTTATTAGGCTAGGCAAATATCTTCCTCTCCAGCAAGAGAGTTGGCATAAGCTAGGATGATAACCCCCTGCTAATTCTTATTTGCTGCTTTTTCTGATGAAAAGAGAAGGTCAATATAACAGGGCATGCAAGACTTGCTGAAATTTTCCTCTACCCCTTTTAAGCAGCTTGACAAATTATTAATACCCAGATCCAGTTGCACATTTTTCATTAAGGACTGAACATGCCTGTACAGTACAGGGATAACAGAAAAGTAGACAACAGCCCATACATAAAGTTTTCTAGGTGTAAAAAACACTGCACACTTTAACTTGCCATGTGCTTTAACAATCCTTCACAAAAAAAAAAACCCCTGCATCATTATACAGGTTCTGTGTGGTGTTTTTCACATTCAGGGTGCTGAAATAGTATTAATTGTCTTCCAAAGTAAGATCTCTGTGTCTGAGCAAGCTACCCTAAATTCCTGTTAAAGCTGATGAAAAGAAATGGGCCAATAAGACCAAAGTCATTTCCTCACATAAAAAAAAAAACCAGAAGTCATATGAACCACATGCTATAAGTGCTTATTTGTTTCCATCACCTACAGAGAGAGCATTGAGTAGCTGAGATGTAGCTGTCAGGAGAAACTGCTGAGGCAGTGATTCCCATTGCTGGGGAACAGATCTAAGCAGGTTTTTTAGAGGATCAATGGAGGAAGGACACAAGGTGCTGGGAGACACATGGCCTGAAAGAGTGTAGTGTCACTGGAGCTGTGATAGCAAAGTTTGATCCAGGCTATACAGCCTCCTTGTGCACCAGCAAATTTATAAAAATTACACAGGCAAACTCCTGCTGATTTTCACATGTGTCCTCAGTGTCAAGCTCAGCTCTAACACACTGAGGCAGTGATCCCATCTGCCTCTACTATGACAATGGCTCAGTTCATGACCTTGGTGACAGTCCTGTGTGGGACTAATTTGCCCTTCTGACTGCAGGAACTGCAACCCAGAGTGTGTGTGCAAAAAATCTGGAGGGAAGGTGCATCATTTGGATATCATTGTGACACCACTGACTTGCTGAAGTCCCTCCTCCAACGAAGAACATCTGAAATACAGGAGGCAGAAAAATCTAACCATATGTCTTGGCAGTTTTGTATGCCATGGTGGGCAGTCACTCCAGCCAGACCCTGAGAGATCACAGCCAGAAGGGACCCCTGGCTTCTTGCACATGAGGCATGAAGACATCATACTTATCATTAGGGACTAGCTGAGCTTCATTGTAGGGTTGTTTGTCCCTCTCATTGACTTTAGCCAGAGCCTCCTACTCCCACAAAACGACAGAAGATATGAAGATGTCTTGACGACCCGATTTAAAGACCACTGACTTTACAAGGTAACTCTCTAATGATTTCTGTAGGGCTTGGGCTTCATTAGAGAGAAGAATAATGAGCTCAACGCAATCTCCTGTCTTATCCACCCCTGGTGTATTGGAGCCAACAACGGTGACTTCATATCAGAGGCAGTTGCAGGGTAGCAGCTAAAGAGCTATGAGATGGAGACCTTTGACAGAGAGGCTGTGCAATCCCTGCCCATGCTGGTCATACTTTCCTGGCCCGCCTTTGAGAAGGTAAGGTAAGGAGTGTTTTTACACCTCATGTAGTAGCTTGTGTGAGTACTACAGAGTTATTTCTGGATCCAAGGCTGCAACCACATGTTCTTGTTAAGATCCTGCAGAATTTAAAGCCTGTTTGCATGTGTTATTAATAACATGGGAGACCACATGCCACCATTCAAGGCAGCATGGGGGTTTGGGCACGGGGACTAGAAGACTTGCAAGGAATGTGAGGCAAATGTGTACCCATGAGTATTCACAAGGGAACAGTGCTCAGTGGCATAAGACATTTACCCTCGGGAGGGAGGCTGAGAAGAAAATTGTGCTCAGAACATAGATGTGGCTCCCACAAGCTCAAGGAGACAAGCTGGACCAGCTTTCTGACCACATCACAGAGTGATACAGAATGTTACATTGCTGTGCTAAAGAGCAATCTGAAATTACCTTATACAATATCTCTGTGCCTTAGTCTCTCCATGGTATAAAGGAAGTAATGAATGTTCCCACCTCTCCATGATACAGTCACTCGCATTTCTGGGGGAGGTGAGCCCTGAAAGTTTCTCAGCTGATAACTCCAAGTAGTTGATGTAAAGTTAAATATAAGACTGAGATGGGGTCAGCCTGTCTCTTCTCCACCTTTCAAAGAGGGCTGATGAAACAAGTGGATTAATAAAATTATATCTGTCAAACTGGACCTGAATGTTTCCTTGGCTGAAGCAGTGGCATCCTCTCAGAATACTAGTCCAAAAACCAGTTTATTGAAAAGGGGTGAGGTAAACCCCAGTGTTCCACATTTTTGGCTCCAGGAGGCTGGAGCAACCTTCACCTGATGTAATTTTAAAGCGCTTGGCAAATGCACCAAATAAGAGGGGGGGGTTCTGCACAAAATGAAAACTTATGCAATCCCTTAAGAAAAGCCAAACCTTAAACATGTGAAAGCTTATGAAAAATTAGATGATGTGAAAAGTACTTTAAATCAAAGCAGCAGGTAAAACTGGAAATAAAGTTATCTTCGGTTAAAATCTCTATGTACCACATTGATGGTAATGCTTCATTTCCTGCAGACTGTAAGTAAATCAAAGCCTACTTTGGGTTTGCATATCTGTCTAAGATCTCATCTCCAAGAATGTATTATTTTGGCATTTCCCACACTGGAATTACCTCTGGTCCGAATTTGGGTAACAGAGTATGATAACATATTAACAAGTAATAACCATGAAATTTTTATCCATTTTAAAATGTATTACTGAGAAAGAAAACAAACATGTAAAAAAGGCAGCATTTCAAAAGTAATCAGCAAAAGAACCCGGAAAACAAGACTTAGGTCACAAAAGAAAAATGAAAGAAAAGTGTAGCTAATTGGTGGCACTTTCCTTGAGAAAGAACGTAAGAAAAGCTGCATATCTACTCAGGAAAAGTAAAACAGATGTGTGAAGTGTCTGGCTGAGCTATTGTTTTAACTTTGTAATCTAAAATAGCTGACTTGATTTCATTTTAACAAGGGATTAGTTTAGCAGACAGTTTGGATTAGTAGCAACATATATAAATAAACATGCTACTCTTAAATACTCAGTTTATAAGATGCAGGACAACAAGAATCAGAAAAATGCTAGTCTTGAACTTTGAGATTACATAGCCAAAACACATGTCCATTCCACAGAGACAAGGAATTAGCAAGAGCCTTCATATTGCATAATGTAATACAAGAAATATTTGTGATTATGATTTCACTGAGAAGCAACTCAAGCCCTGCTCTATACCCTAATTGCAGAGGATTAACAAATATTTTACACCTATGCTATTTTAAGAAAAAGAAGGATAAGCTCATACCTTGCTATTCTTATGTGAAGGAACATGACAAAAGTCAGAAATTATGGGTCGGGTAGTCTGTAAAAAAAATGCATGTTGATTCAGCCATAGGAGACAGGGGAAAAAACTATCTGCAATTTGAAAAACCCCTTTCCTAGCTATCTGCAATTTGAAAAACCCCTTTCCTGGCATTTTTTTTTCACACAGCAGCACAGATACAGAATCACTGATCTGAGGACGGAAGGTGTCTGTGCTGGTAACCAGAAAGAAGATGAGACTGGCAGAAGAGCACTTCTCCTCCAGTGTGTTCAGACAGCTATCCATCAGTCTGGACAGTCTCAGAGCCTGCACTAACTTTTAAGTTATAAACATTCACAGATATTCGGTGTTTTATATGGGATTTTGTATAGTCCCTTCCAGCACTGCCAAGCCAGATGTGATTCTAATGTCACAGTGTTTGCTGTAGCAGTCATTTTGCTACCATCTGTTAGAGGTCAACACTAGTACGGGTTCTTTATTTTGTTTAGGCCCCTTAAGTCAGCAAAGGCTTAAGCCTGCTACTGATTCCAGTGCACTTTGACTCTTGCCATCAGGCTGAAGACTTGGATATACGGAATCACGGAAACCATTCAGCTACAGAAGACGGGGTAACATGCTGTCATGAGTAGCAACTACCTAAGGTGCTACAGGAGTTTCAGTCCTGTCCCCAGATTCCTGCAAGCTGTCTGTAAAGATAGCCATGCTGGAACAGTCTTCCTTGGAAAAGAGTACATCAAGGTGGAAGGGGATGTGTTGTTCTCCACATCCATGATGAACAGGCTGAATACAGCAGGAATTAATTACAGCAAGAGATTTAATCTAGATATTAAAATCTGTTCTAATGTAAAAATGCAGAAGTATTGTAAAAACTTCATAAATTAAAGTCTGTAAAATGAGTTACATGACATACAGCTGTGGTGAATGTCTTAAGATAGAGCCTGGGCTGTATCTGAGGTTTCTTTTGTTTTTCATGGAGTAACAGTCATCTGAATTAACTCATGTTCATCAAGAATGGATAAACACATTGACTACTCACCATGAGATGTATGGCAGACAAAGCCTAATGTGTATTAAATCCAGAGAATTTAATGGATTTCCAATTTAATCCAAGAATCTTTAGCAAGCAATTGCATCTGTCTGGAAACATGTCTACAAAAGAAAATTCATGAGAGAAAGACGTTGCAGATGCAGGAAAGCAGACTACTGAAGACATCAGATAATGTCAGACATAGAAAATGTGTTTTCTAGTGAGATAAGTTGCAGGTAAATGCACAAGCTTGCAAAGAAAAAACACATGGCAATCATAGAATCATAGAGACAATTAGGTTGGAAAAGAACTTCAAGATCGCCAAGTCTAACCTTTGACCTGGCATTGCTTGTCCACTAAGTCATAGCACTAAGTGTCACATTCTGTCATTTCTGAAACACCTCCAGTGATGGCGACTCCATTACTTCTCTGGGGAACCCTGACAATATCTGAATTTGTCTTCACCTGCCTGAACCTTTCTTTTAGCTTATTTAGTTGGATCAGACATTATCTGATGACCAGGTGGCTATTTACGCATTTTGTCCATTTTTTTGCTAAACCTCTGTTTAATCTCTGTTAGATTTTCATAGTTGTTTAAGGTAATATATAGAGTTTTTGTGGCCCGGTTTTGGTAGCAGGGGTACTATAAGGGTGGCTTCTGTAAGAAACTGGTAGAAGCTTCTCCCATGTTCAGTGGAGCTAATGCCACCCGGCTCCAACATGGACCTGCCACAGCTGGCTAAGGCTGAGCCTGTCAGTGATGGTGGTGGCGTCTCTGGGATAACAGATTTAACAAATGGGGGAAAGTGTATAAGGGCAACTGCAGCTGGAAAAAGGAGAGAGAGTATATGAGAGCAACACACCACAACAGCAACACCTGGGTCAGGTACCAGGGTTAGAAAAACCAGAGAAGGAGGAGATGCTGCAGGCAGCAGGGCAGAGACTACCTTGAAACCCATCATGAAGACCATGATGTGGGTCTTCATCGTGGGCCAGATGTCCGCCTGCAGCTGATGGAGGTTCATGGTGGAGCAGAGATCCATCTGCAGCCCAAGGAGAAGATGCACACTGGAGCACTTTATGAAGAACTGCAGTCTGTGAGAAGGTCCCACATTGGAGAATTTTGTGGAGGGCTGTCTCCCATGGGAGGGGACTCATAGTGGAGTAGGGGAAGTATAAGAAGTGCTTCCCCTGAGGAAGAAGGAGAAGCAGAGACAATGTGTGGTGAGCTGACCACAGTTCCCACTTGCTGACCACCTGAGGTGCTTGACAGGAGGAGGTTGAGAAATCAAGAAGCAAAGTTGAACCCAAAATGAAGGGAAAGTTGGGAAGAAGGTGTTTAAAGATTGGCTTTTATTTCTCATTATCCTGCTCTGATATGATGGGTAATAAATTAATTTCCCTGAGTCAAGTCTATTTTGTCCCTGCTGGTAAGAGGTATTATCATCTCTCCCTGTCCTCATCTTGACCTAGAAACCTTTCCTTATATTTTCTCCCGCCCAGTTTGTGAGGAATCAATAGAGTGTGTTGGTGGGCACCTGGTGTTCAGCTAGGTTTAACCCACTTGACTATAGGTAACCATATATTTTTATTTAGATATATTAACAAGTAGCTATCCTTTGTAGAATTAAATATCTATAAACTTAAGATAATGATGCAGTGTAGAAGAATGCAGGCTCAATATGATAACAGAAGGGACATGTGAGATACTTGAGCTATTAAT